>NW_004797435.1:62317-114793 GCF_000002075.1 Aplysia californica | reverse complement strand
CCCCCTTTGCACTGCTCCACGGGGTATTAAACCCCTGAAGAAAGAAGACATTGTCAAACAGTTGTTACCAATGATGCCTGAAAATCGTCATGCATTCTGGAAAGGGCTGCCTGTGAACCCAAAGAGCCGAGATTTGACCACCCGGCTGAGCAATTGAAAACCTAAAAGAACATGCATCTGTTTTTATTAAAGTTTCAATTCAGTTTTTAATGGACGTCTAATGTTATTTATATTTCATGCTATACGTGCCAGGGATGCAAAATACAGTACAAACAATATAATATACTGTCACAGTCCTATATAAAGATACGGATTCCTCTTTTTCCAGGCAAGGACAGGATCGACAGAAAATGACATGTATTACAGCAAGAGGTTGAGAAAACCATGGAGTGGTGTGCTGAATCGACCGCAGTGATCAATCCTCGGAAGGCCGCAGCACTGTGGTGCTCTTTAGACAATCGAATAGTAAAGACAGACGTCCCAGAGCTGACGGTAAATGGACAGAATATTCAAAGATTTCAGAAGATGCGGTATCTGGGAGTTGTTTTCGGTCGCTGTCTTTTCTTCAAAGATCACATAGATGGTGTTGTGGAAAGAGGAAAGAAGGGCTTGAATGCAGTGAAGGTCATGGCGGCTTCAGGAATGGAACAAAGACTACTGAGTGGGTGGTTGGCGGGTGCTCTGGTGTGGTTTGCTCCTTCTTTCCTGACAAACATCTATCGTCCTCATCTCCTCCTTTTTCTTTTTTTTTTTTTGTTTTTGGTATCAGCAGCTGGTCTTAGCAGTAATCGATTATGGGCTCGGAGTATTGACCTTGACAAAAACCCAACTTGACAAGTTGGATCCGAATTCAAATGAGGCCATGCGCATCATACTATAGTATAAGGGCTGGCAGGGATACGCCAGTGAGTTATCTGTATGAGGCATGTATTGGCCCTCATGTCAATGGATGGAAAACAGACACAAAGTGGCTCAGGTCAGGGCGTACATGAGGGTGGCGGCTGATAAGCAACACCCATTTCATGAAGCCTTTGGAGCAATCAAGGGAAATCACCTAAAACAAGGAGCTTCTTGGATGGCCGAGGCTGAAAACACCATCAAGGAAGTCTGCCCACTGGAAAATGTACAGCGGGGTGAAGAATGGATAACGATAAATGAGAGACAGCAGGCAGATTTTGAGAAGGTAGTGATTACGCTGAACAGAGAATGTTTAGAGTCGCCGCAGGGGGCGACAGATGCTGAGATAGGACAACTGATTGAAGACAACTCACGGCATGGGGATGTGGTTGTATACAAGGATGGATCGTTAAACGAGAGGGTTGCGGGGGGGGGGGTCTGGATGGGGCTTCTCAGCAAAAGTGAGTGGCAGATTGGTGCGGGAACAGCAGAGAGCATACGATATGACATCTAGCATGAGAATGGAGATTGAGGCAATCACCCAGGCTCTCAAATGGGTTACAGCAACTCGACAAGCACGTATAATCTTTGTAACAGACTCTCGGAGCACTCTGAGGAAGATTGAAAGTGAAAACCATAGTGCTGAATGGACCCTGAAGAAGACGACACTAAAAAAGATCACCTGGATCTTCACTCCGGGCCATACTGGAGTCAAGGGCAATGAGCTCGCTGCAAAAACAAAACCTGAAGGAAAGCTGTGCCCTGACAAACCTGAAACTGTGCGTTCAGCCTGGGGGAAACGGGAAAAAGAACAAGAAGAATCGGAATACCATCATCTTGGGCGACTTCGTGAGCTTGGGATAGGATGGAGCGCCTGCAGAAGATCAAGACTTAGATCTAGTGGGAGGAGCAGAATGCTATGGAATCAAACATTGCTTGGAACCGTCAGCATCTACACACTTCGAGATGTGCTTCTTCAGGGGACGGAGCGCTTATGGGGATGCCCCTCGTACAGTGATGTCGGTCATTCACACAAGTAGCAAGTAACAAGATCCTCTTTGTCAAGTTTATTTCGGAACTGTTATAATTGTCATTAAATATACTAATACCGGCATCCCTAGTATTTTACTTAGAATAACCTTGGCTTGGTGCTTCTTTGACAGCAATTACAATTTTTTGTTTTGCAGATATTTCAGCTTCATAGATAGACACTTAATCGTCCAACTAACACTAGTTAAGGCTAGTCATTTCAGGACAGTGCGACTCGTGACGTTTATGAGTAGGCAGCTTACAGCTTATTGTCCGGGCAGAGAAATCAAGTGTAGCGCAATCCAAGCGGTCCAAACAGTCAGAGAATACTGATACTGGTTCAGCTATTCCTGACAATGATCTCAGAATGCTGAGACAACAATAACCAAACACATTTCTACTGGCTCGGCCGCAGTTCGAACCCCTGGCATCTTTCAGATATTCGGAGCTTCCACGGCTGGTGTACACTCACCAGAATTTGAGCCCCAGATCTTTGGCTCCATCGACAAAGCGCAATTAAATAACATTTACAAAAAAACAGTCGAACCTCAAATATCACGAAAAAGAAAAATCCAGGACGTTTTTATTTGACAACGTCGGGTGAAAGAAAGACGATTATCGCCACTCGTCCTTTTCCCATAAAAAAATTAATTTAAAATCTTATTTTATCTGTTATGAAAGAATGACTTTTGTCTTCTCACACACAATTTTGTTGATACACCTATTTCCAAACAACATTTTAACAACAAGTGCATAATTGCACCATCCTTCCTCCTGCCAAAAATCAAGTTAAAAATAAAATTTAAAGAAACAATTTTTTAAAAGTGAGACGAATAAATTTGATTTTTGACCCTCTTGGAAAATAGCTATATATCGCGATATTCGTCCTTTTTCTCCAAGACGGCAGTGTAGTGTCACACACCTCACAAAGAGTGAACAAGCTGACTTTTCAGCTCCCGCGGTTCTGTGAACAAGTTGACTTCAACTCAAGCGGTTTTCCTTACCGCTGGTTCGTGTAGTCCTTTGTAAGGCGGAACTCGAAATCTTTGTGCCCATTTTGTTTTCACGAATAAGATGCGTTGTACGCTGCGTGGGGCGTGCTTCTTCTTCTTTTTTTTTCCTTTTTTTTTTGCTTCTTCTTCTTCTTCTTCTTCTTCTTCTTCTTCTTCTTCTTCTTCTTCTTCTTCTTCTTCTTCTTCTTCTTTGTTTTAGTAAAGTGTTTTACGGCGCTCGTAACTGCATAAGGTCATATGAGCGCACGGGACACACCTAATATTTTCAGTTGGTAGGAGGAAATTTTGAATTTTGCCCGGGTGGCGGCCGAAGCTTACTCATCAATTTTAGACCTCCAAGGGATCTTGAACGTGTGCAGCTTGCACACGGGACCTCCGAGATTTTTCTCCCTTGTCCGAGAAGGCAAGGTGTAGATCTTTCCTACCACCAAAAGATAAGCAGTAAGAAGGAGCCAAGGAGTAGCAGAAAGAGTCAAGAGCCCAGAGGAGGGGGGGGCGAAGGAGGTGAGGGGGTGGGGGCAGAAAGAGGAGACGAAAGCAGACGACAGAACATTGATAGAGAGCAGAAAAGGAGGTGAAAGGAGACAGTTTTAGAAGAAAATTTTTCGGTTGAGATTCGGAACCCGGGACCTTTGAATGAGAGGCGAACACCTTAACCTCTTGGCCACGTGAACCCCCGGGCGCGCTTCCTATGTAAGATCGGCAAAACACTTTAAATATGACCACTGCATTTTCGGCTTTGGTTGAAAATAATTTTGAATTTTGCCCAGGTGGCGGCCAAAGCCTACTTTACTGATTTTGGGATCACCAGCTTGGATCTTTAACATGAGCAACTTGCTCCGAGATTGTTTACCCTTATTCAAGAAGGCTACATGTTTGATCTTACCTACCCTAAGATCAGGGGTGTGGCTGAGAGATAGCAGTAAGAAGGAGCCAAGGGAAGAAGTAGATATTATGTAGAAAAAGTCAGGGGTAAAGGAGAGAGGGGGGAGGGGGTGGGGTGGAGATGAAAGCAGAAGACAGAACATCTAAAAATACAAGAAAGGAGGTGAAAAGTGAAAGTTTTAGAGTAGAAAATTGGTCTAGTCGCTGACAGCTTTCGCACCTGGGACTTAAATGAAAATGAAAGGTAAACGCTGTACTTCTAGGTCATGACAGCCCCCAACATCTATTATTTCCCTTCCCTGCTCACACAGAACGGCATTAAGTTTCTGCCAAAAATGATTCACTGGAGACAGGAGAGGTCAAGGAGAACACAAGGTATGCCTGAACCAGCATTTGTTCTTTCTTTTGTTAAAGTGTTTTACAGCGCTCGCAACTGCATGAGGCCATATGAGCGCGCGGGACACACTAAACATTTTCAGTTGGAAGTGAAATTTTGAATTTTGCCCGGTCGAAGCTTACTCTTATTGATTTTAGACCATCAAGGGATGAGCAGCGTGCACACGGGACCTCCGAGATTTTTCGTCCTTGTCCGAGAAGCTAGGTGTAGATCTTTCCTACCACAAGAGCAGGAGTGTGGCTGAAAGACAGCAGTAAGAAGGAGTCCATGAGTAGCAGTGGAAAGGCTGCAGAAAGAGTCAGGAACCCAGAGGAGGGGGGTGGGGTGGAGGCAGAAAGTGGAGACGAAAGCAGATGACAGAACATTGGTAGAGAACAGGAAAGGAGGTGAAAGGAGACAATTTTAGAGAGAAGAAAATTGTTCTGCCACTACCCGGATTCGAACCCAGGATCTTTGAATGAGAGAAGAACACCTTGACCTCAAGGCCACCAGAGCCCTCAACCAGCTTTTGTGTATGTAGCAACTCCAGAGCACTTTGCAAAATAGACAAAAAACCAAATGATAACTTTAAATACATTTTAATATAGGGAGTGCATACAGACCCGGTAACCGGGAACAAAGTCACAAAGTATACAGACCCGGTAGGGGAACTCTTTTGTGATTTCGGAGAGTTTCAGCGCCCTCTTGGCTCAGGGTAGACCTAGGTTCTTCTAGATCTATGGTCTAGGTCTAGATCTAGGCAGACAGACATAAATCTTTCATCTAGTTTCGCGGCTAACCTAGATCTAAATGAAGATTGCGGATGTCGTTTCGATGAACGATGGTTTTTTTTCTCTCTCTCTCTCTCTCTCTCCTCTGTGTATCGCTCGCCTTCTCTTTTTCTTCGTTCCTGCCAACTGGGGCATGTCATATACATTTTGCTAGCACCCCCCCCCCCTCTCTCTCACACACACACACACACACACACAAAAGATTTCTACTGGGTCTGAGGTCTGAAACTTCCCGAAATCACAAAAGAGTTCCCCTACCGGGTCTGTATACTTCGTGACTTTGTTCCCGGTTCTGTATACACTTCGTTTAATATATGACAAAATAACTCTGAAAGCAAGACATTGTATATGACCGCTTTATTCAACTTGCCAGATGAGGCAGTAAGTTCAACAAAAGAAAACAGGGCCTAGTAAATGAGAACTAGTTTTCAATGAACAATTCTTCACATGAACACTCAAAGGCATAACTAAAAAATCTGGACTTTGGAAGATGATGGATCTCTCTCAATAGTCCATGGTTTTGCTTTGGTGTTTGAGTTCCACCCTTCACATGAATCAATGATTAAATACACATACACCAAAAGGGAAATGCGCCAATGAAAACAAAAGATACATCTTTGTGACGGGATAACATTAATAACAATAAAACTAAGTAGTTGGGTTCCAATCATGTTTCAAAATAAGATTCTTTTCATTTTCAACTTAAATTTTGCTTTAACACTAACAGCTTCTAAAAGCAGCCTAGAAATTATATATAGGCTATATATTAGATAATGAGAAACTGCAAACAAAACACAGCTTTCAGTTTCACTTCAGCTGAATCACAAGGAAACCCTTACACTATACAGGGATAAAATAAAATAATAATACCATTCGGTACTCTCCCATTTCACATTAAATTTAAAAAACAAACGCGCCAGAGATTCAAAAACAAACTATTACACTTCAGGAAATAGCAATAGATTGCCATAAATGATAACAAAACAGCCTAAATTTGATATCGTTCATCACTTTAAACAAGGTTAATCACGTTCCACATTCATTACACCATAACTGGGATAATCTCAAAACAGAATATACAAGGGCACCAAGTTACGGTGCAAGACAAAGAGCACTCAGTATGCTTCTTCCAACATTTGCATCCTACAGGAAAACAGGTATAGCCAAAAAGTAAAAGAACTGATCTGAACAAGTTTTGAAAACATAGGCCAAACGGGTCAGCATTTGTGCTAGACATGTCACCAGTCTGATCACAGAGAGTCCCTTTAGTTTTTCTGGGACATCAAATTCAGAACTTCCATGGCGCACTAGCAATGCTCATATACCCACATTACATCCACCCATTGACATTGTATCGAAAATAATGCATGAAGACACAACTTCACAATGAAAAAACCCACAATTTTAATCAAACTAAAAACAGGGCTTTGTTCAAGAATTCCCATAACCTTCTCAGGAAATCCAACCAAAATTTTAATCTGGATATCAAATGGCACTGGTGACAATGTTTTTCATTTGCGCCAAAATATACAGTAAATATCTGATTAATATCATGGTTTTCCGAAAATTTGCACATATTCAAAGTTCAGCAAGACAGCCTGGCCAAATGAGTAGATGATCAGCGTAGCAGTATGTTCAAGATTTGTGCAGCAAGACTCAAGTTATCCTTAACACATTACACCTTAAGGGTCTGGACGGGAAGTCTACCCCTAGATCCTAAGCAAGGGGAAGGAATCCACCTCCCGTGAACACATGCATATAGGGGCCTATATTAAAAAAAACCATTTAAAAAATACTTTAAAAATTCCAAGAATCCTGAAAAAATAATAATTAGAAAGAGAAATGAATATAGTTTCAGAAAAATATACGTTTATGTATGCACAAACTGTTGGAAATGTTTTAACTTGAATTCAATCGGGGTTCCGACCCATCACTCTCACTACCAGCCTCGCGGTCGGGCCCTAGATCTAAATTCTTCATCTGATTAATCTGAATCGCCCCAAACTCCTGCTACAATGTTTTCATCAATATTTGATTCATCTGATTTGTCATTTGCTTGTTCTTGCTCAAATCCATTGTCATTTCCTTTTTCTCAATTGTGTCGCTTTTCAACAAGTTGAGACACCTTCGAAGTGTCTCTAACGCGATCGCATATCGATTGGCTCTAATACTAAAACTACAAATCCGAAAAATATCGTTTTGATATCAAACGAAAGAAAGAAAATTTTGCAATAACTGTGTAAAACAAAATCTAGGCCACAGAGTCTCGTAAAGGCGAGACGTCGTTTCTAAAGACGCCTGGTCAGAGCAGGCGATTCCGGGCGGCTTAGGGTGGAGAGCGTCAGGAAATTCTCGGGTGATCCAGGGCGAGTCGGGGTGTAATGTGTTAATATCTTTTCTCGCAGAATTGTTCTCCAGACAACTAGTGACACAAAGCAAAGATAGTAAAGGTCACCTAACAAGTCAAATAAAACTTTTGAGCAACAAACAACCCAAACTTCAGGCATGACACGCTTCAAAAGGTGTGCACCAATGACAAAAAGCTATACATGATAATCCAATATTCTTCTTAAAGAAAATAAAAACCCATTGGCCAGGGTTTATTTTAGAGTTGAGATATTGCAACTAAACCGGACAAAAAAAACCTCATTGTACTTGTGAAATCCAGGTTCAAATGATACAACTAAAACTTTACAAGTCAGTTTTTCAGCAAGAAAAAAATTTCAAGACCAAAAAAACCCCCGAAATACAAAATGGCAGAAACCTTTCCTTCTCATCAGGTAGATACTGTGTAATGAATTTAGCCAAACAGAAAGTCAACTTGAGACAAAAGAATTTCATACCGACTTGTAATTTCTGACCGAATAAGGCTACTCCTCCAAGACCTGATCTACAAAACTGAGTCATGCGTATCTTAAAACCTCCATCTTCCCATATCAATTTCTAACAACACGCATAAAATAGAGATGCACACACTCACAGATATGCTTCCACAATTCTGGTAGACTTACAAATAAAATCTTTCTATCTTCCATAGCAATTCTTAACACAAAGTTCAACATGATGTCCCTTCCTCTATGACTATGCAGGTAGGTTGAGAGACTTCTTCACTGCATTGAGGACGTTCACCACTTGCGGTAAGGCCAGCTGCTCCAGAGAGGCAGCGTAGGGCATTGGCACATCAGCTCCGGTCACCCTCAGGATGGGGGCGTCAAGGTAGTTGAACGCAGCACCTGGGCACAAGGAGCAGAGACCACTTTATTCCTCTCATTTAGTTTTAAGTGCAGAAGATTAGGTGTTACCAGAGAGTAATATACAAAGAAAAGAAGGGGGAGATTTATCGGGATATTCGGATTGAATCGGGATGGGTGGCAGGTCTGAACAAGGAAAAATCGTGTTTTGTGGGGAAAAAAGTAGACTCTGGAATGTGCCTCACCTCTCCAGATACAATGGTACTAGTTTTACCCAAACTTCTGTTTGTTTTAGCTGAGGTTTTACGGCGCTCGCAACTGCATACGGTCTTATATGAGTGCCAAGGGGTGGATGTCAACAGAGAAGTCCTTACAGGGAATCAGACTTACTCTGCTCACCTCTCTAGCTTCAACAGCACAACAAAGTCTGCTCCACTCAATCCTGCATCCAGTTTCCAAGATGCTTTTGTTGTTTTTTTTATAGTAGAGGGTTTTATGGCGCTCGCAACTGCATAAGGTCATATGAGCGCCAAGGGGTGGGTGTCAACAGAGAAGTCTTTACAGGGAATCAGACTTAGACTGCTCACCTCTCTAGCTTCAACAGCACAAGGTCTGCTTCCGACTATCAAGGCACCCCAAAATAGCAGGTCACAAGAGAGTGACAAACATATAAAAGAAGTAGAGGAAAATGACAATAGTAAGGATCAGGAAAGAAAAAGCAGCAGTTCCCTGTTGTAGATCAGGCACAGTTATGAGCGTGACATGAGTCAGCCCATTTACAATTCTACTGTGCTTGAACGAGAAATGTCCCCCCTTTGGGAATGGCCTTAAGACACATTCAGTCAGTGGCACTGCCCCGAAGAGTAGCTTGTTTGTTTGTTTGAATTTTTTTAAAGTACATCAACACAATAATGGTCATTCATATCTGGGAAAAAGTAAGACAGACAGAAATAACAGAGGGAAAGTAATAATAATAATAAATTATTAATGGGTGACCTTATTTGGGCCACAGTGTGGCCTAAATAAGCTAAACCCCCCTCCCTTACCTTATTTAGGCCACACTGTGGCCCAAATAAGCTAAACCCCCCTCCCTTACCTTATTTAGGCCACATCATATGGTAGATTTCTTGAACTAACCATGGATTCGGAAGGTCGAGATTCTACTGATCTTTTTATTTAGTGCGGGGGATTATTTCAAAATAGAGGATGATTCTAAATAAGTGGACCAAGTGTAAGAGTTGTGTGTGTGTGTGTGTGTGTATGTGTTTGTTTTGTGTGTGGTTGTGGTGAGAGAGAGAGAGAGAGAGAGAGTAAATGTAGTAGTGTGTTTGTATGTGTATGTGTAATGTGTGAATGTTATTGTGTGCATGAGTGTCTATCTCAGTTGTACGGTCCAAATGTACATTATTTTGTTGAGAATTTTACATAGAACTCAACTACAAAACACCTTTATACAAAGTCACAGAAATATTCTTTTTGTGCTTATTGAGGTGCAGTACAGGGTGATTAAAACCTGCAAGGATAATTGGACAAAATGGGCAATATCTTACTAATGGTCATATTTAGACAAATCCTATATCATTCTCTTTTTTTCTTAACAGCTCATGGTTATTAAAGAGTCAGCAAACTAGATCAAGGTAGTAATTTCGGATTCCTAATATTATGGGCATTCTTTAAAAAATTTTAACTTGTTTTTAGCGCTTTTTTCAACGTAAAACGGATTCCGTTAAAAAAACAACAACAACAATGACCTTATCTTTCTTTTTTAAGGTATTGTGCATACATTTGTGTGAAACTATTTTATTCTATGCTTTCAAGTACATGAAAAAAGCTAATAAAATCAAGCAAAATGTTCTTCAGAGACATAGATCTAGTAGTAAGCCCACTGGAACATTTTATAAACCGTGAAAAGATCACCAGAAAATAACAAAATTATCTTATGATTTTCACTTGCACTTGCAATTTTTTTGACAAATTATCGTCTACCTCGTTATCTTTTTTTTTCCACATTTTTCTTCACTATTCATGACAACTGGCATGTTTTCCAGTTATTATCAAGGAAGTGGATAGGCGGACCACGGGGTCTATCTAGCCCCAAAAGGATAGGTGGACCGCGGGGTCTACCTAACAAAATGCTGTTTTAGGATGTGAACCCTGGAATCAGCGTAGTGAAATAAGTAGATCTAGGTTTGACTAAGGATCGGTGGACCCCGGGGTCAACATAGTGAAATAAGTAGATCTCAGTTTATTTTATAGTAAGACTGGCGGAGCCCGTGGTCAACGTAGTGAAATTATAAGTAGATCTAGGTTTAAATTAATAAGGATTGGTGGACCCCTGGGTCAACGTAGTGAAATTATAAGTAGATCTAGGTTTAATTAAGGTTTGGTGGACCCTGGGGTCAACGTAGTGAAATAAGTACATGTAGATCTAGGTTTAATTTTAAGGATTGGTGGACCCAGGAGTCAACGTAGTGAAATAGGAAGGTTTAGGTTTAAGGTGGACCCCAGGGTCTACCTAACGAAATTTAATACTAGTTAGGTTTTAGAATAGGTGGACCATGCGGTCACCGTAGTAAAATAAGTAGGTTTAATCACGGTGTCCCGGGGGTCCACCAATTCTTAATTAAACCTTCTTATTCCTCTACGGTTATGGTGACTCCGGGGTCCACCAATCCTTTTAAAATTAAACCTACTTATTTCACTACGGTGACCCCGGGGTCTACTAATCTTTAAATAAATCTACTTACATGTATTTCACTACGGTGACCCCGGGGTCCACCTGTCCTAAAACCTAGTATTTTGCTAGGTAGACCCCGTTTTTAACAATATCCAGAAAATAACATAAAATGAGTATATAGATCTATATCTATACGTATTTTATTAAGTATATACTTAAAAATAAAAGACTGAGCAGAGGCTTACAATGTAAATTCTGTGCTCTACACGTAGAGAAAGTCTTAAGTTTGCGCAAAACAGATTTTAGAAAAAAAAGTTGATCTAATTATTCTAATAAAAGTAAAAGTGATTGTTATGGTGAGATTTGTTATTATTAATTCTGGAAATACAGACAGTTGCTGAATCTAAAATTAACTAGAACTGTGCAATTCGTTTTATTTCAATTCCAAAGCCCAAAGGCATAGCAATGAGTTAGATCTAGATCTAGCAGTTGTAGGCTCTCTGGCTGCTTCTAACATTTGTCTGCTACTACTGATTCTAGACAGGGAATCTAGATCTAGATCTAGCTATCACCTGCACTATTAAAGTCAAATATATGGTAAAATAAAAACAAAACTGTGAATCGCTTTGTCAGTCAGTACATCCCAATTGCCATAGCAGCACGTATTAATAGTTGAATAATTATACTGAAGCAACATGTTATCACAGTGTGCAGGGGAGAGCGGGGTGCCCGGGTCGCTGACCGGTCGATTCGGTGGTTCGGCTTTTGTAGATCTATGCATTTTTTACGGAAAGCCCTATTACTAAATCTATTAGTGTTGTGAAAACTTCAACCTCTACAGCTAAGGCGGCAAAAGATGTTGGAAAATAATAATACGTCCTGAAGTTTCATAATTTATACAGAATAATACAGCCAGTAGTTTTTATCTCATCGAGTTATAAAAATGGCCTTGTAACTTGTTTTCAGAAGCAAATTTTAATAGTTACAGTTCTACCGAATCGATTTTCACGCAAATTCAACCATTTTGATGACCATTTCTTTTCCTTTTAAAAAGATAAAGGCCTGTCGGATGTGGCAGTGCGATTAACACTAAGTTGTTTAGACCCATCAAAACACAAGGCTTCGTGGCCGATCACAAAGGTCTACGGGCTTATCGAGGCCGATTCGCCCTGCCGCGTGCACGTTCACTAAACTGCCTACTAGATAGAATCTACTACCAAAGATTCTTCTCGATCTTTGCTACTACTACTACTACATCTACATGTAGGCTACTACTACTAGACAGTACGAGAGATGTACTACTACGAGACAGTACGAGAGAGTGCCACCCAGGCAAAGATAGTGTAACTTTGACTCAGCCACGTTGTGTACACACTTTTTATACCCCAAATTTGACCCGGAAGTCCATTCGGAGGATTTGACCTTTTTACTTGACCAAAGTGTGCCAAAATGGTAGCCTAGATTTTGCCCCTCCATGAAGGAAAAATCTGGCCCTCATTCAAACCATTGAGATTGAGCAAAACTTTGCGTATCGTGCTTTGTTCTTACAATATTCATTATGATATATATAAGTTGTACACTGAGACAAAACTGTACTAAATGAGAAAGGTGCACCATTATGAAAGTGGAACGAACTCAGTTGCCTTAAAAGGGTGTCCCCTGGTAGTTTGAGCATGTGTGGCCTAAATAAGCTAAACCCCCCTCCCTTACCTTATTTAGGCCACCTGTGGCCTAAATAAGCTAAACCCCCCTCCCTTACCTTATTTAGGCCATATGTGGCCCAAATAAGCACTCCCATTATTAATAATTATTTATTATTATTATTAAAAAGTAAGACAGACAGAAATAACAGAGGGAAAGTAATAATAAAAATAATAATAAATTATTAATAATTATTTATTATTATTATTAAAAAGTAAGACAGACAGAAATAACAGTGGGAAAGTAAAGAAGTAGGTCCTACCAGTGATGCCCTCCAACCAACCAATCCAAGATGCAGATAATAAAATATAGTTCAAAGACATCAACCTACTTTCCATCACTCTTGCTGCAATCTCAGCTCCGATACCACACTGTGGCCACCCTCCTTCCACTGTGACCAGGTGGTTGGTTTTCATCACTGATTTGATCACAGCCTCATCATCCAAGGGCCTCAGTGTACGCAGGTTAATCACCTGTGTAAACAATTTGTTCTTTCAACACCTTCATAAACATACAATTTAGTCAACAGTAATTCCACAGGACAGAAGCCACATCTCATCAGGAAGATATAAGAACAATTTGCCAGACAGCTGTTTTGATGTATGAAGCTCAAAATTAAGAGAAAACAATTTTATATTGCAGTCTCTACACTCCTGGTACATTTTTAAAAATGCATCTTTTTAGCAAGGACGCCATGGAAGTTGGTAAAATTTGCCACCTCTAGTCACCGCTTAAGATCCCACCACTTACAATCCCGGTTCGCTTAAGATCCCACTGTTTTAAGAAAAGAGAATTTCTACTACCCGAAAGTAACCCCTATGATCCTGCTCTGAAGGGTATATTCGGCTAAGATTCCGCATTTCAGATCATGATTTTCGAAACAAAAATCAGAGTCGGCGCAGCTGATCAACCAAGCAGCAAAAATTTGCTATCATCAGACTGCTCATTGCATCACAGATCAGCCATTCTCGTTAATGGGATCATATTTCCCTTGTAAATATCGATGAAACCGTGCAATGTTTACCCCAGACGGGACCACACCGAGGTGCGAACTCGCAGGTGCAATGGTTTTCACCAAACATAGAAATCGTATCTGAGCTCTCCACCGGAGCTTACATCAAAAGCTGGGTGGGTGGGGCCTACAAGTCTAAATCAGCCAAGATCACATCGAACTGTGAACTCTTCATTGATTATTGCAGCAGTTGTATCTACTCTCGAATCTATTGCGAGACAGACTGAATTTTAATTGGTGAAGTCCACAGCGAGCTGTACTGCGGTCCCAACACAATGTTGGGTTAAAACAGAGATGGGGGAACTCAGTCAGAGATGGAAAGCTATACATTTTGAACAAGTAAAGGGGAGGAGCACATCTTGAAACTCACAAAAGCATAAGTGAAAATGGCATGCCTCGTGCCATTGTGATTGGTCATCAAAGTTAACTACTCTTTGCCTGCCATCAGTCATAGTCCACCAAGCGGTCACACCAGCTCATTTCAGAGTAAGGGAAGACCATTTTACCGACTGCAGATCTGAACATGAGTCACTTGGTGCATCAGGAAAGATCCCATTAATGTAAGATCCCACAATTTCCTGGGATCTCAGGAGAAGACTACTGTATTACATCTCATGTACTTCACGTTAATCACCTGGCCAATTCTTCTGTATGAAGATTTAGCCACAAAAACGGCTTGGTTTCATATTTGGGAATAAAAAATGCGCACATCAGAACCAAATTTGCTTGTATTACAGTCAACTCTACTTGTGTTGAAGTCACTTGAGTTGATCTTCAGTTAAGCTGATCCTTTTCTCTGGTACAAGCAACTCGTTTTCTTTATATTTTTGTCAAAATCAACGGTTATGTTGAATTCAACTCAAACATATACTCTTGAATTGAAGTGCTTTTTCACCCCCAACTGCATGTAATAAACAGCAGTATTGATTTTCTTTTCTTTTTTGTGTGCATGTGTGTATTGTCAGATGTTTCGAGGTAGTTTTGACACAAGTGATACTTACGTTAAAAATACAATCATGTAGAGCCAACCAAAAAGCATAGAGGCCTATATAGTATGCAGTGAGAGTGAAACAGTGAGAGAAGCGTGAGGAGCAAGTGTTTGTGACATTACGAAGCAATAAAATGGCACACAGATAGACAATGAGTAATACAGTAATTCCTCGGTACCGGTATAACATTCTTGGCTGAAAGATGTACTCTCCGCTGTAACGTTCACTTTCTGAAGTCTTGAGTAGTATTTTTACTCTTTAAAAGCTATGTTTACAGCTACCTTTGCAGAGCATACTTTTTGCTAAAACATTCACTTTTTTAAAGTTTAAGGGATTTTAGTGATCTGGGGGGAAAAAGGGATGAGTCTGGGGTTTTTTTCCCTTTCAATCTGAGACTGGGCCAGTTTGCACCAGACGTCATAAATACGTCCGTCTGCAACTTTTTCAGTATACAGATTAAAAACTGGTTCACATAGCAGGTCTGCAATGAGCCTAAAATATTAAACAAAAGAGAGGTACCTCACATTCCACTCCTTTCCCAGCTAGCTCATTTGCAGCTTCTATACACAAGCCAACACTCTTGGAGTGTGACACAAGGGTCACATGTGATCCTGGGAAACACAGAAAGGAACTTTAAAAAAAAAAACAACCCAAAAAACAAAACATTTAGTTTTAGTCTGAGAAAGAATTTTACTACACTTGCAGCACAAATAAGTCATGTATACAAGTGCCCAAGATAAGATGTGAGTAACACGCAAAGGAAAGGAGGAGACATAAGAACAGTTGAAGTTTGCTAAATACCCACAAACAACCAAAAAGAGAGTTGGAAAGTAACACTAACATAATAGACATGGTTCATGTACACAAAATTACTGTGAAAAAAATATAGCAGAAAGATGCCTTAGCATACATTAATATTAGCAACCTCTACTAATCATCACTTACTTTAATTGCATGATTGTGGAAAAAAAACGTGAGAGATCTTCAATTATGTTTTAACCTTTTTCTGTTCACTTCGTTTTTCTTCCAAGGGACTTCCTCAATGGCACTCTTGAAAGTGATGATAAGAATAGACCATCAAAAGCCTTCACCCTTTTACTTTTCCTTTTCGATTCTCTCTCTCAAATTTTGTGTTCTCTTGATTATGCTGTTTCACGCTAACCCACTGTTTAAGAAGCTACACCGCTATGAATAGTTTTCATATACTTTACATGAAAGATTTTTATATGTGTACATCTGTCCTTTTAAACTTTTTACATCCTGAACCAAAACCATAAAACGTTTTTTACCCTTATATGACAACTACTGTGTCTGTAGCATCATAAAACACTTACCACACCACTATAAGTCATGATAATAATCTAGAAAGTGAATACCAGTCCCATGTTATCATTATATTATTACCATTATTTGCCCAATATTCCACTCATTTGGACTTTAGATCTAGAAGGGTAGAGGAGATGTTTATACACTACAGACCTTGCTCTCTTCCACCTTTAGTTTTGAGTTTGAAAAAGAATTTTACAATACTTGCAACACTAATAGGTCATAAAACACAACTAGATAAGTTGTGTTACTAGAGAGTAACATTCAAGGAAAAAAAGTAGGAGAGATAAAAAGGATAGGAGAATTTGTTAGATATGAAAGAAGGAGCAAACCAAACCAAAGCACCCGCCAACCACCGACTACATTCTATAAGTGTATCCAATTTGTCACCGTAAATCACAAAACTATATATAAAGCCTCACCCTCTCGTTCAATTTTGGCCTTTCCAATGGGGATGAGAAAGTCTTTGGACAAGGCTTCGTCAGACATGTCAAACGACACTCCATACATAAGCTCATTCTCCAAGCATATAACTGAAACAAAGCATACATGGTCAAACACTTCTATACACTCCTATAAACATGAAATTTTTGCTCCACAGTTTTCCAACTTGAGGCTCAGGTAAAGAATAAACATGTATATTTTTCACGAAAAGTTTAACAATTTTCTCTATCATCAACTTTAGAAGTGCAAACCTGGTTATAAAAAAAAATCCAAAACTTCTCTGACTCCATGGAAACATGCACACAAGGACTCAAAATTGACACATCATATTAAAATTATCTAATGCATCTAATACTTAATTCAGAATTATTTTATATAAAGGGCGATATGACATCCAAAAAGAGATTTAATGTAAGTAAATGTATAGGCAAAAGTGTATTACAAAATCCTGACAATTTCAGAAACCCGCCTTCTCGATTTATCCCCATAGTCAGGCACTGCTACACTTTACATCAATTTGCACAGATAAATGTTCAACGCACAACAATGTTGTATCAGATCTACTCAAGTCCTACATGAAAAATATCAGACAGAACATTAATGACCATTGAAATAGAACAATTCCCACAGGTAGGGTGCTGCAATGCGAAATGTAAGGCAGAGATCATTGTCTACTGTTAAGTTCAGAATGTCAGACAGTTCCAATAAGAGCAAAGACTAACAGCTCTATTCACACCTGCAGTATCCTTTGCCCACCACTTTGTATTTCCACTCTTCCACTTTATAAGTAAGACTTAATGTTCAAGGATATAATCCTGGCATTGGTAGTCTAGTGGTTAACTTACCGGACTCGTATTTGTGAGGTTGCAGATTTGGGGGGGAAGGGGGGGGTCGAGCCTCATTGTGTCCTTGGGAAAGGCGCTTTACACTAATTTCCTTTCTTCACCCAGGTGTGAATGGAAACACGGCCATTCTTGCCATTATGTTAATGTTTTAGCATCTCTATAAAATGGCAACTTGCACCGTATGTCTCCCAGATAGTTGAGATTGTTTCAGAACATTATCTGGTCTGCTGGGGTAATAATATAGACTGTCATGCCCATTGAGCTTGCTGTTGTGCAGGAATTTGTGCTGTACAAATGCTACTTGTTATTATGATATAAGGGCATACTTTTCAGTAACGTTATCTTTTTATCAATAATTGCCAATTATTAGGATGGAGAAAACAAAAACTGCAGTCCATAGGCAACTCACATAAAAGAAGTTGTCAAACCTGTAATTTTATACAGGTGATCCTTTTGAACAAAGACTAACAGCTCTATTCACACCTGCAGTATCCCTTGCCCACCACTTTGTATTTCCACTCTTCCACTTCATTATAATACAGAAAAAATGATAGGAGAAGAGTGGGCAGTGGGTCATTTGACCAGGTGATTTTCTTGGACAGGTGGCCATTAGCACAGGTTCGACTGTATTTTGCACCAGATCCTGAAAGGTAGACTATTAGTAAATGGTAGTAAATATGTCCCGATACTACTCTGACCAGGAAGAATATCTCTCACCAGGGTTTGGGTCACGGATGGCGGACTTGAGAAGCCCCTTGCAGTCCTCCGCAGAGTAAGGTGAGACGACCTTGAGGCCGGGGCACTGGCTGTACCATGAGGCAAAACACTGAGAGTGCTGAGCGCCCACACCCGCCGCCGCTCCGTTTGGTCCTCGGAAAACAATAGACACTGGCACCTGTAGCACAACACCAACACCATTATTTGGTAATGTTTCTTAGTGAACTTTTGTGACTTGTTATACACTAGCTGATCTTGAAGAGACTCATATCAGTTGCCTTTTTTTCTTTTGAGTACTTCCATAGAATAAAGGATGAAGAAAGTACAATGTTCCTAACACGACATTAGAACAGGAAGAAAAAGTTAATTTTTCAAAAGTTAATTTTCACTTGTCCATTTTGCACAGAGGAAATTTTGTCAAGGTCAACTGGATATAACTCAGAAAGAAAGACTAAAAATTACAAAGAAATGTTTTAGGAACTTTCTCATCTATACACAATACTAACATCATAAACAGAGTAAACTCATTTGAAAAAAGACACTACATGCAACACTAAAGATAACAGTGTAGTCTCATGCCTCTACCAAAAGCATCTGAACTGCAATTTATAGAAGTGAGAAAAGTTACTCCACGTTCAAAGAAAGTTAACATTATGAAACTTTTCCTTTCATTAATATATAAAAGAATGAACTTCCAAGTCCATCACTATTACTTACAGTTCCTGCAGACATGTAGAAGGTTTTGGCTGCAGAGTTGATCACCTGATCTATTGCTTGCATCGAAAAGTTGAACGTCATAAATTCACATACCGGTTTCAATCCCGCCTGAGAGGTTCACATAAATGAAATCCACAGATTAAATTTGTACATAAGATAACTTAGAATATTTTTTAAAACATTTATCACACTCATTCATAACAAAGTATTATGGTTCTTCCCCCAGTATTTATACTTCCCCTCTAATTCAGAGGTACACACTACACACGGACCACAGCACCCACTCAGTGGCTGCTTGATAATTATCTCTTTCCCACAAACGTCTTTGCAAGCTTGGCGAATTTCTAGCACATGTTGTTGATTTGCTCCTGATTTGCACTGATATTGAAAATGTCATTTTTAGGCTCTGGCAATAAAAAAAGTAGAAATATATTTTCAGTCGTCTGAAGAAACTTCAAAGAACCTGTGCAACCTCAGCCTGCCGGCAAAATATCTGGCATCGCAATATTTCATCCCAATGATCAACAGGCTGGCAGGTGCCATTGGGAACTGGGGCATTTATATTGTGAGGACAGACCTGAGGCAACCCGAAGACTGACAAGTATCGGGTTTAAAAAACCCTATATAGATGTCTACAGGGTCCTTGACACATCACGATGTCATCTTTTATAAGTTTTGAAGAAATTGAAAACTTAACTTTGGAGACTGCTGGTCATTGCTATGTCGACGATTGATATTTTCCCCTAAAAATATATAAAGTACCTCCACTTCCTGATTATAACATGATGTAGTTAGCCTTTAAAGTGTTGAAGTGTGTTTGTGGTTATGTCATGAAGTAAACAGGTGCGAAAATGACATCGCTGGTTTTTTCCCTTACAATCCCATATTCTGTATAATTTGCATCCTATTTTAATGTTCGAAGGCTTGAAACTCTTGTAATAATAATCTATATTACGTTATTACCAAACAAAAATACATTTCTTAGACTTGTATACCAAAAAGACCCCGATAAAATATGGTAATGCTTTTGCCAATATTCAATTATCAATTTATTGAACAGCCATTAAAGAGATGTTTAAAGGTAAAGAAGTGGGACTTGATCTAATCCCACTGAAAACAAATGAAGTACTTGATGAATGAAGAGTGCAGAAACTTGACTAACCTGCTCAATACCTTCTACTAACTGGAAATATTCCAAGAGATATTACTGTAATTCATTGTGTTACTCAAAACTTCTGGAACAACAAGCTACGAATGCGGTGAACAATTATTCTATAAGTCACTCAATGGTGGCTCTCTTGGTCTATAGGTATGTTATTCGCCTCTCATTCAATAGGCCCAAAGTTCAAAACCTAACCTGACTCTTTCTAATGCTACCCTAGCTCTTTCTACTATCACTCCTGGCTCTTTATTACTGCTGTCTTTCAGCCACACCCTGATCCTAGGGTAGCGTAAGGAAGATTGAACACCTAGCCTTCTCGGATACGGGCGAAAAATCTTGGAGGTCCCGCGTGCAAATTGTGCCTCCTACCAAATCTGAAGATACTCTAGTCAGTATAAAACCATAGTACAGAGTACTTTCAAAATCAGAATGTGGCTGCCTGAAGGCAAGGGGCCCTACCAAGTTGGAAAAACAAAAGCATACGTAAAAAAGAAACGCAATTCAGGTTAATACCTGAACAATACAACAGAACAACAAACACCATATTCATCATCACAATGTTAATAGAGAGGGGCGTTGAAATATTCCAAGATCTTTATCTACGGTTCCAGGGCAGCCCATCCACCAGCATATATGTTTTAGTACCAGTAATCAACAACTAAAAAATTAGTGATCTGGCTTTAAACTTCGTAATATGGCCATGGATAGTCTTCTTCCTTGGGGACGTCAAGGACAGGGCTTGTTTCATGAGTGTTTTACAGTACTCATAACTGCATATGGTCATATGAAAGCTTGGAACACATTGAATATTTCAGTTTGGTAGGAATTAATTTTGAGTTTTACCAGGGTGGCAGACGAAGCCTACTCTTATCGATTAAAGGACCACGAAGAGATCTGTGCATGCACTTTTTTCTCACAAGCATAGAGACAGAGTAAGATGGTTTTTAGAATTTTCCACTTGGTGAAAACAGGGGGCTTGGTCAAGACTAAAAAAATGCAGCGAAAAGCTCATTCCATAAAAAAATTTACAACGCTGGCTCTCCCCTTGCACCTTTCATCTCCACTTTAACTACTTCTGTTAATTTGAATTTGCCTAAAGTTAAGCTGGAGCTGCTCATGTTGTTACTTGTTTTTCCCCTGCGCATGGCAATCACACAAGACAGATCTAGATGAGTCAAGACTAGCCATTTGTCTCGGATCTCTACCAATCTACCACTTGTCAAGATGGCAATTGGTGCTATCACATTATACCGCCAGCCCTGCTATACCGCAAACTTTATGCCTGTCCCAAGGTAGGCGGTTTAATGGGGCTTGGCTGTTTATTTAAAAACTGATGTGAGAACTCACCATTGCTGCCCCTGTGGCTATCCCTGCAAATCCCATCTGAAAGAAAAGAAAAGGCAACATTCATTAAAATACATACATGTTAAGAATTTTACTATGCCTAAATAAGTTGTCCCTCAGTTAAAAAAAACACAGTACTTTCAAACACTTGTTTCAAAAGCAAACCACTGAAAGAACTGATGTATTTCTCAGGTGCCAGGACTCAAACCAAGACAATAGAGGCTTGTATGCCTCTCTTGCCAAAGCATTTGGGCCATTCCCTGTTCATCATGTTCTGTCAGTTGATAAATTTGATTTTGTTTTCAGGGTTTTCATTTTCACTATCCTGATGCCCAGGTAAAGGGAAGTAAGAAAAGGTCTGCTAAAACAATATTTTTTTTATTAATCTCCACCAAAAATTGTAGAACAGGATTCTATGTAAACAAATAACTGTGTCTGAAAATGGTACACTACTTCTATTGCTTCTCTGAAAGTGGCTGATATTACATCCATTGCTCCTTTGTGTTATCAACAATGATGTCACCTTGATCTTAAAAAACCAGGTACACTCCATGGCAAAACCAACGAAGCATCACTAATACAGCACTAGGTGCGACCAAAGTCAAAAGTTCAAAACCAAAATGGAGGATGACTCATGGAGTGCAATATGTCACTGCTGTAAAATACACAGCCAAATCCACATTCAATGGATACTGGGCCACTGCAATCTTTATGGCAATGATCGCACTGATGCACTGCCCAACCAGGGTGGTCGACTAGACCAAGCAAATTTAAAAACAGATCTGGCTTCAGCGAGGACATGCATTACACGATATGTTATCGCCAATGAATGAGAGCACACTCAAGTTCACCATTCTCAGGGCTGCCCACCCACCAGCATACGTTTTAGTAATCAATAAATAAAAATTGGTAATCTGGCTTCAAAATTTGTAATATGGCTATGGATAGTCTTCTTCCCTGGGGTGTCAAGGCCAGGGGTTGTAGATTTTTTAAAAATTCTCTCACTGGCCTAGGCTGTCGCCTACACCACTGAAGGGGAGAAATTTTCTAACACCTTGTCTACCTATAATGTTTGTCTTACTCCTCGCCTTGGTACTTCTTAAGTTTAATGCTTTTCTACAGGCAAAGTGGCACTGAACCACTTACTTTACTTTACTTTACTTTTTTCTTCCGCTTGTACCCTGGGGTGTCGCGGGGAGACACAGGTGTCTGTCTGCAGCAAGTCGTGTGGCCTGTAGGAGGGACATCCCATGATCTTTAAGGGTGTCTGCCACAGATTCACTCCATCGTCGCCTTGGTCTTCCTCTGGCTCTCCATCCAGAATATTTAATGTTGTATGTTCTCAGAGCTGGATGGTTTGAGGGCATCCGCGTGAGGTGTCCGAACCACTTGACCTTTTGTTTTTCAATGTGTGGTAGGACTGGTGTTGCTCCCACGGTGTCCCTTATGACTTCATTTTTAATTTTGTCTCTTCTTGTTTTGTTGACCGCTCTTCTTAAGCATTTCATCTCGCATGTGACCAGTTTCCTCTCTAGGGCTTTTGTTAGAGTCCATGTCTGGCACTGATATGTGAGCGTTGGAAGGAAAATGGCGTTGATGAGCTTCGCCTTGGTGCTCATGGGGATATTGGGATGTTTCAGGAGAGGGCCCAGTTGGCAGCTGACTGCGTTGGCTCTCTGGCATCTAGTCTCTATCTCTCGATCTAATTTTCCATTTTCTGTGAAAATGCTACCCAAGTATTTGAATTCTCTGCTTTGTTTTAGTTGGGATCCATTGATGTTGATATCCACTTTACCTGGTCTCCTGCTAATTGTCATGACTTCAGTCTTGCTTATACTGATCTTCATGTCATATTTTTCGCAGCTCGCATTTAGTTGGTTTATATGCTCCTGTAGCTGAGTCTTGTTGTTAATCATTGCCAGGTCATCTGCAAACATGAGTTCGTTGAGTGCCTCTGGGTCTGGATTGGCCTCTTTTGTTATCTGGTCCATGTAGATCACGAAGAGCAGAGGGGAGAGATTGCAGCCCTGTCTCACTCCGGATGTTACTGGAAACCAGTCCGATGTTCCACTGGTAGTTCGGACAGCGCTTCTGCTGTTGGCATAGATAGCCCTGATGTTGTCTAGCAGTTGTCCCTTGATGTCGTACTGCTCTAAGATCTTCCATAGCTTGTTTCTATTTACTCGATCAAAGGCTTTTTCTTGATCCACAAATACGAGGTGGAGATCTTTGTCGTATTCGAAAGCCCTCTCACACAGTTGTCGGAGTGCGAAGATTGCATCAGTGCACCCTCTTCCTTTTCTAAAGCCAAATTGGGCGTCACTGAGAAGATGTTCGGTTTTTGTGAGAGTACGTCGCTCTAGGATTTTTGCATACATTTTCCCCACTGAACCACTACAAGGGCTAAATGCAAAGAGGATGTTAATACTGTTAGAGTTGGACAGCTGCACGTGATGTATTGATGCAGACTGTCCAGGTCTGGTAGTTTTACACCCCTTGTAAACTAGAAAGATTGGCAGGGGGTTTGGGGTAGCCAAATTTATCTTTTAAAAATCGGAATCAGGGGCATTACAATCATATTTTTGTAAAATTGAATAAAAGTCGTAAACATTCCGCCAAATTCATAATTCTGTTAAAGCGAAGTTAAAACCACCACTGGAGCAGGACAAGGCGAGAGGGCTCTCCAGAAGACGAAAGAGTCCTAATCTAGTCATACCAAAGGGTGGGATCTACCCCAGATGACTT
Source organism: Aplysia californica (assembly GCF_000002075.1). Lineage (NCBI taxonomy): Eukaryota > Metazoa > Mollusca > Gastropoda > Aplysiida > Aplysiidae > Aplysia > Aplysia californica. The sequence continues at coordinate 90,932 of NW_004797435.1, read as the reverse complement.
GTGCCGGAGATGTGGTGTCAGTCCTAATGACTTACGACAAGCATTATTTGAGTGCCCGCAGGGAGACCCGTACCGTGAACCGCTACTGCATGACAATACCCTGGCATCCTTGCTGGAAAGAACAGAAGAATGTTTAACCAGATATGCACCGGCACAATCAGTAGAAAGACCCTCAGCGGCATTTTGGAGAGAGCAACGGAGCATCAATGGACATGTCCGGAAAGCAGGGGTGTTGCTTCCTAAAACAAAGAACACTGAACCCGGCCCGGACCAGATGAACTATGGACCAAACCCAATGAGGTTGTCACATATCTGACTGCATACAGCAGGCTGCCGCCCTCAAGAGGAGGCCAGCCAGAGCAGAAGAAGAAACATCATGTAAACTCACCTCTGTGATGGGCGTATCAATAATCCTCTTGTCCCCCCATTTCTTCCAAAGACCCTTTGTAACCTGTTTAGAAATTGAATAGGTTTTTTTGTAATATCAAGAGATGGGGGAAAAAAGAAGAAAGTAAAAGTAAATAAACAAAACGACTATGAAAATCAAAATTCTACTTAAGGCTCGGAATAAAATATTTGTATTATCATGATCATAATCCATTTAGACAAACAAATTACAGAGTGAAAAGTAAAATACTAAAAATAACACAGTTTCAAACTCAGATAAAATAAGATAAGCTTTCAGTTCAGGTTTGAGGTGCTTATCACAATACATTATTGACATTAAACTTTAATAAATAACCAAGCACCATCCTATTGACGAATTTGCCAGTAACATAACTCTACACTAATTTAATGTAAACACAAATGTGACTCTGAACTCGTCTCTCTCCTTTCAACCAAAATTCATCAATGTTTGATAAATCCAAAATCATAGTTCTCTTTTTTTCACTCCTGACCTCCGGACAAAGAAAGAGGAGTAACAACTTTTTTTGGGGGGTAAGTATTTTACAGTGCTCACAACTGCATAAAGTCATTACATATGAGCGCGTGGGACACATTAAACATTTTCAGTTTGATAGAAATTAATTTCGAATTTTGCCCTGGTGGCAGCCGAAGCCTACTATTATCGACTTTAAGACAACCAAGAGATCTTTAATGTGAGCAACTTGCACACAAGACCTCCAAGATTTTTCACCCTAGGCTAGGTGTTTGATCTTACCCACTCTAAGATCAGGGATGTGGATGAAAGACAGCAGTAGGAAAGAGCCAGGAGTAGCAGTATAAATTAGTAGAAAGAGTCAGGAGCCGAGAGGAGGGGGGGGGAAAAGTGGGGGGGGGGGGGGGGGGGGGGGGACGCAGAAAGTGGAGATGACAGGACAGGATTAGAGAGCATTAAAAGAGATAAAAGGAAAACATCTTAGAGAAGAAAAATTTTCATCGCTGTCAGATTTCCAACCCGAGGCCTATTGAATAAGAGGTGAACACCGTACCTCTAGACCACAAGAGCCCCCAACATCTTCTAAACATTTGGCCTAGCTATACATCAAGCTCATGAAAGGACAGACATAAATGAAAATCACGTGTAGACATTCTTACTTTGTATGCTCCATCATACTGAGCCACCTCCTCTCCCATGACAAAAACCTTGTCATCTCTTTCGATCTCCTCATCCATAGCAGCGTTCAGAGCATCTCTTACATGCATCTACAAAAAGAAAAGATTGCAGGCCAGAAATATAGATAAAAAGACAAAATAAGAGGAGAGTTGAACACAAAAATGTAAATAATATAAGGCATCAGAAGTGAAGGAGAAATGGATAGCTGTGTCCAATTTGCTGTATTCTCAATGCAGAAGGCCAGCCATGAAAGAAGCTATTTTAAAATTTAAAAGAATGAAACAGATAAGAGATACAAACAAATAAAAATATGAGAAGGGTTATCTAAAGAATGCAGTAATTTCCTCGGTGCACACAAAATCTTTGATAAAAACATTGGCAACAACAGCCAAAGGTGATACAGGGTTTCAGTTAACCATCAGCCCCCATGACAAAAAATCACTAAATTCTTATATGGAACCAACTTCATTCATTTACACCCAAGTTGGGTCAATAAACACCCATGAGCGCACAAACTAAACAGTAAAAAAAAAAGAGACGCTCAACCTAACATAATATATATGGAATTAGTAATTCCACTGAACACATGACAATGGGACAGGACATCACCAGCTGGCAGTCTTCTATTTGTTCATGAATTAATGATGAGAAATATACACTTTGTCAACTTAAACAAGTAAAAGAGAATAAGTGAAATATGTCCTGGTAGGTAAAATTAGCAGCATTTTGTTAACTGAGAGAGGCCAACTATCAAAAATTAATTTCAATATATAAGATTTTTTATTCAAAATTCTTGACATCCAGTTTGTCTTTGCCAAGGTTTCATTCAAAGTGAAATAAAGAAATTAATTGTGCAGGATTACAAACACATCTATATCAGAAGCAGTTTTTCTCTCGCTCCTCCTATCTAACTGCAACTATTCAAGCATCACGTCTACAAGTATTACGTTTATTCGGCTCTGGACCTGAATTTATGAACAATTTAATCAACTTCAAAACAACAAAATTCTACATTAAAATTTTTTTATTTTTTGGTGGGGGGAGAGGGGGGAGGGGGGAGGGGGGGTTAGGGTTCAAAATAGACTGAAACACCAACCTGTGTTGCTGCGCGAGAAGCTGATGTGCTCAAGCATCTCGATAGTTGACTCCATGTCTTTGCCTGCTTCTGTTGACATATTTTAATATTTTAATTTAAAAAAGCTTTCCAAGGGAAGAAGAACATCCTGTTTCGTAATTTTCAGTAAGAGTTTTCTGGCACTTACAAAACAATTTAAAAGTCATATAAGTGCGAAATATTGGAGGTGTTACAACAGAAAACCATGCACAAAACAGAAGGAGAAGAGAGAAAGATGATAAATGTTTGATAGGAAGGAGTAGCAGACCACACCAGAGCACCTGCCAACCACCCAACACATACTGTTAAACTTTTAACATTTAATTCTCTTAAACGTGGGCAACTTGCACACAAGGGTACTCCGAGATTTTACGCCCATGGAGAAAGCTAGGTGTTAGATCCCTAAGATCAGGGGTGTGGCCGAAAGACATCAGTAAGAACCAGGAGAACACAATATATAAAAACAGTCAAGAATAAAGGAGACAGGAGCCCAGAGAAGGCCGGGGGGGGGGAGATGAAAACAGGTGACAGATTAGGACTGGGAAACAGGAAAGGAGGAGAAAGGAGAACATTTTAGAGTATATATTACACACACACATTATACACGTACATTCATTATATCCAGTCAACAACAGTGGGGCACTGGGGTCTTGTATTACTTAGGTATTTCAGTCTGTTCTTACTTATTTATATTTTCCCCTCACCATAATTATTTGTAAACTATAAAAATGAATGGCCCCTGCAGATGGGGGGCCCCATAAGGAGATACTCTGTGTGCTGTATACTACGTAAACTGAGAAGAAGAAGAAAACTAAGAGTAGGCCTACGTACAAAAGGACGTTCAAACAAAGTTCAATGACGCAGTGCAAATGATCGACCGTTTCGATCCGGATCGTTTCTTTTAAAGTTTTATAAGCCCAAGAAATGAAGCACTTTTACAAGAGATTGGACTTAATAGGATGCTGAGCTGCAAATGGAGTAGATCTAATTCAAGACTGCAAGGTTTGCAAATAGATACTGTGAGGTGCAATAGCAGTAACATGCGACTACCCGTAGAACGATGCAAACTATTTTAAGGTAAGGTGGCCATCTTTTCTTTGACGCCAGACCGGGATACCCCTCCAACAAGTGACTACATCTAAATTTTGCCAACCCAAGCCCAATGGCACCAACGATCGTGCAGAGAATCTTTGACAGCACAACGCTTTGGTGTGATGTTTTTCCAGGAATATCGGAATGTATTATGATGCGGTGTTCCTATGATGCTGTTGCTATTCTCTTCTGCGCATTGTTTATCACGCCCGGAGGAGGGAGGAGGTGTAATCTTCCGGCGGCAATTTTTGCGCGCTTTACCGTTTCTGCGTTTACCGTGTTTCAATTTCAAGCACCACTACCGGAATTCCGAAATGTTATTAACAAACCAGAAACCTTGTAACTAATCAGTAGAGCATGGCTGACTGACTGCAGTTACCCGCAAGTGTGAAATTTTACCATGCGAAACACATCGATTCGGTGCCGGTGTTTATAACACATCAAGCCACAGACCCAACATGTTGTTCCATGCGGTAGCCTACCTCCAAAGATTCTCTAAGTGGAGAATCTTTGTCTCTACTACATGATCTTTGTTATCTCCACGGCCTTCTAAAAATAGTCTGTGGGTATCCCAGGATGTTATGACATCACATTGCTAAAATTAGCCGCCAATCAGGCAAGTGCGTCGTTCTACGTTTAGACGCATCAGTACACTAGAGGAAACCACCTAGGAAAGTCTCAAAGACGGAAGCTTGTAAACTGCCAGTGCCAACCAAACCACGCATTACGCAAAATCATCAATATTTTAGAATCACGATCAGATGACGCGGTGGGCATCCCCCTTGCGAGGTCAAACAAGATGGCTATTACTAATCGGCCATTGGTGTTCAGGCCTAGATCTAGATCTAGAATCTAGATCTAGTTAAGTATCTGGAAGTGGCTATTCTCATCCGGGGTGAGAATAGAAATACGATCGACCTCTCACCCTGGGTGAGACTTGCGACCGTAGGCTATTCTCACCCGGTTTGAAAAAAGACCTGTTTTTCCTAATTTCGGAAAACTTTCTATCGATGTGGATGATCAAATGGATAAAGGCAAAGAAAAGATTACGTTATAGCACAAAAGTAAGCTAATTTTATCGACTACAAAGATGCTGCAGCTATGGCTATTTCACTTTTCGAATCGAGCCAAACAACGGGGGTCGCCATTTTGTTTTGCCCGGAAGTTCTCGCAAGATCTACTCCTCCCCTCTTCTCTCTCTGTCTCTTTCTGAATACTGTCTATCGGTGTGGACGATCAAATTGACCAAAACAAAGTTAAAAAATTATGTTAAAACACAAAAGTAAATTAATTTTGTTGTCTACAAAGATGCTACGGGTATTTAACTTTTCGAATCAAGCCGAACTACGCAGGTCGCCATTTTGTTTTGACCGGATGTTCTCGCGCTACTCCTCTCTCTCTCTCTTTTTCTCTCTCTCTCTCTCCACTGCTCACAGACAAAATTGTATGCTTTTAGTAGGCTACAGTTGTAATAGAACGTTTGTTCACGGCACAGAATTCTACAATTTTTCTGTTATCACAGTGTAGAATTTTGTGGTTTAGGGTGAACGCAAAATTTGTTGGCCTAGATCTAGGCTAAAATGGTGAACGCGCACCGGGTGAGAATAGCCAAAAGACCCGGGGTGAGAATACAGGTGGCCTAAGTATCTAGGCTAAATAGGCCTATCCGCTTGTCTCAAATGAAAGTGGCTATTCTCACCCGCCCGGAAGTTCTCGCAAGATCAACTCCTCCCCTCTTCTCTCTCTCTGTCTCTTTCTGAATACTGTCTATCGGTGTGGACGATCAAATTGATCAAAACAAAGTTAAAAAATGATGTTAAAACACAAAAGTAAATTAATTTGGTTGTCTACAAAGATGCTACAGCTATTTAACTTTTCGAATCGAGCCGAACTACGCGGGTCGCCATTTTGTTTTGCCCGGAAATTCTCGCGCTACTCCTCTCTCTCTTTCTCTCTCTCTCTCCACTGCCCACAGACAAAATCGTACGCTTTTAGTAGGCTACAATGTAATGGAACGTTTGTTCACGGCACAGAATTCTACAATTTTTCTGTTATCACAGTGTAGAATTTTGTGGTTTAGGGTGAACGCAAAATTTGTTGGCCTAGATCTAGGCTAAAATGGTGAACGCGCACCGGGTGAGAATAGCCAAAAGACCCGGGGTGAGAATACAGGTGGCCTAAGTATCTAGGCTAAATAGGCCTATCCGCTTGTCTCAAATGAAAGTGGCTATTCTCACCCGCCCGGAAGTTCTCGCAAGATCAACTCCTCCCCTCTTCTCTCTCTCTGTCTCTTTCTGAATACTGTCTATCGGTGTGGACGATCAAATTGATCAAAACAAAGTTAAAAAATGATGTTAAAACACAAAAGTAAATTAATTTGGTTGTCTACAAAGATGCTACAGCTATTTAACTTTTCGAATCGAGCCGAACTACGCGGGTCGCCATTTTGTTTTGCCCGGAAATTCTCGCGCTACTCCTCTCTCTCTTTCTCTCTCTCTCTCCACTGCCCACAGACAAAATCGTACGCTTTTAGTAGGCTACAATGTAATGGAACGTTTGTTCACGGCACAGAATTCTACAATTTTTCTGTTATCACAGTGTAGAATTCTGTGGTTTAGGGTGAACGCAAAATTTGGTGAATGCGCACCGGGTGAGAATAGCCACAAGACTCGCCTGCACTATTATCACTCCGGCTGAGAATAGAGGTGGCCGTCTCAAATACAAAATCAAGCTCAATTTTGCCAATTTGGAATAAAATAAGTCAAAATAAGGGGAGTAGGAACTACCGAAAAAAGCGCCTGGGTTGGACTTGGGGTCAGTTGACACTTGAAGATGAGGGAAACTGGAATCCACAGAGTAGAGTGTGACAGAGGAGACTGATCCTAGATCTACAATCCTGCATCTAGATCTAGAAACTGACTGCTAAATTTTAGATGCAAAGACTTCTATCTATTGAAAAGTGGTCTCTTAAGCAACTGAAAGTCTAGTGAAACCGGTAGATCTACTGTTGTCAGCACATTCGCTAACCGGTTCCGCTGTAAAAATTGTTCGAGATGAACTTGATACATAACCGAACAAACTAACCTTACTTAACCTCTAAAATCTTAAACCGTGAAGGGCGTTTCAACTGAATCTTCAGCAATGCGCTTAAATAATGCTCATACACAAAATAAAATGTACAACAAAGAAAAATCCAAGAGACAGAGGAGTAAGATAAGTGTGCTTTGATATACGTACCACGGCAGCAGAGGGGCTAAAGCGACAGCAGAAAGTCGCCATTTTTGCAGAGGACAAACCTTGGTCAGTAGTCCCAGATTTATTTGCTTTCGTTTCGTCTCTGAATGCGCACTCGACGACAAAATAAAACAACGAATAACAGCCAAATCTTGCTAAAACGTGTTCACAATACGCGCGGGTCACAGGACTGATCACACGATACGCAACGCAAGCCAGTGAGCTTATGTCGCTTTCGGTTTTTTTTCAAAAAACTTCTCTGAGTTCCACTTCTTTCAACGGTAACTCCTTATTGGGCTGAAACTGGGTTTACACACTTTCTAACACACAATGTATCTATGGCTAGTCAAAATTACACCTCGCTTGTCGCCCTCTTGCGCATATCGTGACGATGCTTTTCGCAGCGTAGGTAGGCCTAACGTGACTGTGCAAGTGAAAGTTCTTTACTGAGATTTATCGCTGACTTCATGCATTTTTATGCTGGATGGTATGGTTCTAGATTGATTTGATAGGGCCTACGCATTTCAAAGCAAAGTTCCCGACTCCCGACATCCCATTTTTGTTATTTGAATTTTAAAACGGAGATATCCCAAACATAATGTACGAAACAAATTCAGAACCCCTTTCTAAAAAAAATCACCGATAAATCAAATTCAAATTGCGATAAATATTAACATTATAAAAGACTAGAATCTAGATAATCTATAACAGAAGTAAATAAAATAACTTTTTAAAAAGTAGAATATTACAACCCCCTCGTCAACATGTCTATTATAATACATATTAACCCCTGCCTTAAATTCCTGACTCTTTCTGCAGCCATGCTCCTTCTTACGGCTGTGTTTTAGCAACACCCCTGATCTTATGGTAGGTATAAAGATACAAGACCTAGCCTTCTCGGATAAGGGAGAAAAATCTCGGAGTTCCTGTGTACATGCACGTTGCGCACATGAAAGATAATCCCTGTGGTCCAAAATCGAAGAGAGCTGCAGGCTTCGGCCGCCACCCGGGCAAAATTCAGAATTTCCTTCCTACTGAAAATGTTTATTGTGTCTCGCGCGCTAATATGACCTCATGTACTTTCGAGCGCCGTAAAACACTAACCTAAAAAAAAGTTCTCATTTCTTAAAAGGTTTTCCCCCAGTTCGATGTACGACATTCAGTCGGCAAGTCGGACAAGCGGATTACGATGTCAAACTGACATCGAGTGGGTTGTAAAGAGGGTGGGCTTGCCGAAAACAAACATTGAGATCACTCAGATTATGAGGGATGCGAAAAAGTGAAACTATAAAAAGAGATTCAAAGGTGTTATAATCCTGTTATTGGCAATACGTGTGTTTGAAACCAGGAAAATGGACCCACTTTATATTAGGCCAGGGCAAGATCGACGGCAAAAGGACTCGAGGCCTCGATCCCAAAACTGAAAAAGGATCGAGGAATCGAGTCCGATTTTCGAGTTTGGAAGCTGCTTCAAGTGGGCTGGTTAGAGGCCACGACTTGAACACTGCTAAAAATAGCTCTTAAGATCGAGACCTCGAGTCTTCAACACTGCTAAAAATAGCTCTTAAGATTGAGACCTCGATTGTCGAGTTTGACAGAAGTGGCTAGCTAAGCCTGCGCGCGTGCCAAGACAAGTTGGCTTTCAGGCATTTGTGTGTGTGTGTGTGTGTGTTTGTGTGTCGTGTGTGTTTGCGTGTGTGTGTCGTGTGGGTTTGTGTGTGTGTGTATGTGTTTGTGTGTGTGTATGTGTGTGTGTATGTGTGTGTGTCATGTGTGTGTGTTGCCTCCCTTCTATCACTCTTACCAATGCGTGGGGCACAGGTTCCTTCTGTCTTGCACCCTTTGCTTCCTGATACGTCAAAGCATGCTTTGATGACAAATGTTTTGTTATTGTCGACGTTGTGTTATTGTATGCCAAAACATTATTACAAATCATACAAACAACAGTACTGTGTTTTCAAGCTTTTAAAAAAAAAGTCCGAAGCTAAAGATCGACGTCCAGACATGATGACTCATTGATGTCAACTCAAAACGCACAGTATGATTTACAAAAGAATACGTGTACAGTGAAGATGAAAGTGCAGTGAAATTCAAAAGCAAGCGTTCAATGTTCAAGACAAAAGAAAGAGAAAAGGGAAGTGAATGATTTAATTTGGGATGGGCGGGGGTGGGGTAACAACATTCAAAGTAGCAGTAGCCTATGTGCAGCGTGGTTTCGTACTGGGCTACACGGTAGACACGACAAGTAGGCCTAGGCCTAGTTTAGCATTCACTCATAGCGGGGAAGAGGAAGAGGAAGGTGGGGTGGGGTGGGGGGTTGCGTGAAACAATTGATATAGTGACTGACTGGCAGTTTCTTGCCCCTACTTCACTAGGCCTACGAAAGTTCGTCCCGGGACAGACCCGTCTGACGTTTGAAACCTTTGAACTAGAGTGTAATGTACCGCGCCTATTATTGGGACGTGACATTTTTGTTGCATTGAGTCCCGAGCATTTGTGAATTGCTACAACATCGATGGGACAGTATGACCTTATACTGTTTTCTCTTTCTCTTTTTTCTAATACGAAGCAATAGAGCACAGGCACATGCAACCTCGATTCATCCACCTTGAAGACACAGTCTTGAATCTACATGTATCAAGTCCTAGTGCACGCCAAATTCAAATAGTGAAAAAAAACAACATAAGTAAACAAAACTCACAAAAATTAATTTAACTTGGTAATCGAACATTAAATTGGGTTCCACGCGTATTTTGATGCTAATCTTGGGTCGCTGATCACGAAAATCTTATTATTTTTTTAATTTGACCAATATTTAAGAAATTTTTGGAATGCATTTTTAACTCCGCCTGGGCTAACATCAAAGAAGCCGCCTTATGCGCCGGATCAGTCCTATCCTGGTGCGGTGTCTGTTTTGAAGCGAAAAACTCGACTGTGGGGTGGGGACAGCCCTAGGCCTATCCCACGACAGGACTGTAATAGTGAGGTAGAGATTTAGATTCTTGCCTCGATTCTCGGAGTCTAGGCTAGGAACCAGGCTAAAAAAAGGAGACGGGAGGCATCGACCCTGGGCGGACTCGAAGCTTAGAGTCTGGGAACAAGATCGATTCTTTGAGTCCTCATTTGGACTCGAAAGAATCGATCCCAGAGTCGATCTTGCCCTGGCCTACTATATATGCGTCTTTATACATGTGCACAGAGAGCCGACAGGAAAAAAAAGGTGGAGGGAGGTTCTGTCTCCGCTTTGGTCTGAAGCTATTGAGAGTCAAGTGTGCAAATTTGGTCTCAAGCGCGCGTTGTCCAGTCACGTGACACAGTGTGGCTTCAGTCCTCAAGCCTGATACAATGTAAAACCATCAGTTGCTTCTACTGGGCCTTGAGCCGTACTGTAACCAAAGGTCGAAACTCCTGTGATATTCAATCTGTGGGAACTCAAGCGTCGGTCAAAACCAATGAAATTTCATTCTCCCCATGAACGGAGCGGAGCTATCTATAGGCGTAGGTGGAGTAGACACCCGGACCAATCAGATCACTTTTCGAGTTATTATGTCTCAGATGTTTTGTTTGTGTCTTCATGGAGTTTTGTTTCTTACCAGAATACTTTTTTTTGGTTTTATTCCTTTTTGGAATTTTGGTGAAAATGTTTTGTTTTGATTTTAGTCAGAGGAGTAGCTTTTTGGTGAAGAAAAACCAGGTGGGGGCTGAAGCAGCAAGCCCCACCCCTCCAGACGCCACTGCTTGTATGCTTATTAATATAAAACGATGGTATCGGGATCCGTCCGCTGATAATCCAACAAACGTATTATATTATGTTAATTATAGTTGTACGATCATGAGTGAAGCGACATCAACAGTCGAGGACGCAATTCGTGTTTTTCAGCAACTCGCCACTATAGGGCCAGGCGTACGAGGTCTGTCCCAGAAGTGAGTTTATCTGTTTTGTTAAAAGAAAAAAAAAAGATTTAACAATCTTACACTTTTACAGACATAAAATTGTGTACACACATACAGAAACATGCATTTTCTATTCAACATAAACTGTTGATCTCAGTGCATTTTTTTCATTTGATGCAATCAGCGTCAAAAGCAGTGACCATCGTCCACTTCGGCCAGACTGATCATCAGCTGGGAATTTACTTTGTTTGATCATAATTTATTTTTATTCCCCCTCGGATCGTCTCCAAATCGCTACTCCCCATGCTCAAAAGTCCTTTAAAAAATTGGTTTTGGGAAAGAATTGAAGTCGCATGGTGTTAGTTAAGCGTGAGGAAGAGCGAGAATGGCCAAATATATTTCTCACTGCCCGGAGTCCAGGCATGGTGACCTTTCGAATAATATCTTTGCCTAGGCCACATTATAATTCTATATTGAATAAGTGTAGAATTCTGAGGCCTAGGCAGATCCGGCGCCGCTTTCTTCTGATTGCTGCTCATCAGCCAGTGGCGGTGGGTAGTAATCAAAGGGCTCACGTAGACGGTAAATGTCTGGGGTGGGTGTGGTATATGTGCAATAGTGTGCATTTGTTGTAGTGTTGGGCAGGTATCGATTCTAGGTATTGATACTTAGATACCTATAGGTATCGATATTGGTATTGATACCTGCTCTAAACCAAAGATAGTAAATAACAAGATGGGCCACTCAGCCAAAAAAGTGTCCGCAGGAAGTATGCTCTTTGCTTCAGATGGCGCTGCAGTCTGTTTTGAAGCTCTCTTTCGTTTTTCCAGAAGAAGAATAGGAATAGCACCTCCTTGCGTGCGCAGATCGACTGCTGTTCATCAGCAGTTCGGGTACGTTCAGTGCGGAGTTTTAGGGTTTTAAAAATTTTAATGACCTCTCGCCTTTCATTCTAAAGTCAAATTAAACGAAGAAAACCATCACCCTTTCCTCCGGAAGAGGTTTTTTGTCAGCGTAACCATTTTTTAAAAGCGTTCTTCCGAAATTTATCCCAAAACTTGCTAATTTCACTTTGATTTTTTAAAACTCAAGTAGGGTAACTCTGTTCGCAAAGAGTGCGTTTTTGTGAAGAGGGCGCCACCAAATTTTGAGGACACTTTTTTAATTGGCTCAAAGAGAGAAGTGGCCCATCTTGTTATGTACTATCATTGTCTAAACATCGATACATATCCATTATTTATCCCAGGGCTGCCAAAGCAAGTGGCAATGGACCTTGAGAATTTTTTGTTTATCAAAACTGATAAGTTTTCCTTAGAGGGGAGGGGGGGGGGGGGGGCAAGCGTTTTAAATTAATCGAGTGATTTTTTAACAAAGAGAGAGAAGTTTTTCATGAAATCTATCTAGATATCTAGTGATTTTGCAAAATCCTCACTGGCAAACCTGATTCATCCCCATTTTAGTTAGTTTTAGTAGAGGTTTTACGGCGCTAGCAACTGCATATGGTCATATGACAGAAGATTAGAGGTGTTACAAGAGAGTAACAAACATAAAAAAGAAGAAGGGGAGATACGGATGATAGATGTTTCATAGGAAAGAAGAAGCAAACCACACCAGAGCGCCCGCCAATCACCCACTTATCCTCATTGGTTTAATTCAAAGTTGCTATAAATCTGGTAAACTGAATTGCCTTTTTAGAACCCTTGTGTTTTTATTTTCCAATACTAACATTTTCTGCAAAGTTGACTTTCCTCCCGTACTTCATTTAGTTATTCGCACAGGGTGTGTGAATACTATTGTGCGAATACTATGAAATTTTATTCGCACAGAGTGTGCGAATACTATGAAATTTTATTCGCAGAGGGTGTGCGAATATTATGAAATTATATCAAAGATAGTACAAGACAAGATGGGCCACTCAGCCTAAAAAGTGTCCGCAGGAAGTATGCTCTTTGCTTCAGATGGCGCTGCAGTCTGTTTTGAAGCTCTCTTTCGTTTTTCCAGAAGAAGAATAGGAATAGCACCTCCTTGCGTGCGCAGATCGACTGCTGTTCATCAGCAGTTCGGGTACGTTCAATGCGGAGTTTTAGGTTTTTAAAAAATTTTAATGACCTCTCGCCCTTCATTCTAAAGTCAAATTAAACGAAGAAAACCATCTCCATTTCCTCCGGAAGAGGTTTTTTGTCAGCGTAACCATTTTTAAAAAGCGTTCTTCCGAAATTTATCCCAAAACTTGCTAGTTTCACTTTGATTTTGTAAAAATCAAGTAGGATAACTCTGTTCGCAAAGAGTGCGCTTTTGTGAAGAGGGCGCCACCAAATTTTGAGGACACTTTTTTAATTGGCTCAAAGAGAGAAGTGGCCCATCTTATATTCGCACAGGGTGTGCGAATACTATGAAGTTGTATTCGCACAGGGTGAGTGAATACTATGAAAATATATTCGCACAGGGTGTTTCAAAATAAGGATGGGGAAATCGGCCAACCATTTCCTCATTTTTTCCCCTCATCGCGCAAGGACAAAGATCATAGGGGCTGGACTGAACTTTGGTGGACCCACCGTGTTTATATATATTAATGCACACTAGGCAAACAACGGACTTATACTTATACAGTCATGGATCCTAATCGACCGCTACGCGAACTAGTTCTCGGCGACGCGAGGCGGAGTGAGTGAGGGCTGCGAGAATACCACGAGAGAGAGAGAGAGAGAGAGAGAGAGAGGGGGGGGACGAGACAAAGTTGTAAACAGACCTGTCATCCGAATCATTGAAGAGATCAAAGTCCGGAATATCTAGGCATCGGATGAGGACGTTTACGGGCGAAAACATACAGAACGCCGATTTCGGAGACTGACTCAGTAAGCGCCGATAGGTATAAACATTCCCTTATGATTTCTAACTTGCCCCACATAGAGCTGGCCGACTGCAGGCGGCTTTAAACTCGGATCGGAGTTGTCGGCTTTATCGGAATCCAAACTACATTCTAATTACGCCGAAAAACTGTGAAGGGCGTCTCGCTGTCAACTCACCACCGCAGTGCTTTCTTGTCGTATTTCCATTTTTTTAACAGTGAAAATGAGACTTCTTCTTTAACTCACATTTTGTTATGAACTGTTTTCACTGTTATTAAAAATGGAGGTACGACAAGAAAGCACCGAGGTCGCGAACTCTCAATGCCGTCTCGCCGTCGCCAACTCGGGTTCAGCGGTTTGTGTGATGTCACCCGACTGGACTGGGGACAATTTTAAATGGTCATTTCAGAGCTGGTGCTTCACGTTAGACAAAAACTAATTACATTTTTGAAATCAGCATCGTCAAAATAGGGTGGAAAGAGAGCAGAATTGCGTTTTAGGCAATATTTAAGAAAATTTGTGTTTTTTCCCCCCCAAAAAATATTATGCTTCATGAATATCAGTTGTGTTGTGGTGTAATTAATTTTAATTTTTTTTCTTAGATCTAGAATCTACATCTAGATATCTCGGCTTTACTGTGTCAATAGAGTGTGATTTTGAAGAGACGAGGCCTGTGTAGTTTTTCGTTGTGCGTCTAGAGATCTGCTTATCTGGCTGTGTCGTGTCTTGTCAAAATGGATGTTAATTTACAATAATAATAATAATAAAATAATGAAGATCATTTCTATAGCGCCCACTCCCGTGTAGACACAGCTCTAGGCGCTTTACATAAAAATACATGTACGAACAATATTCACGCACGCGATACAAACACAAAAATACACATACTCATACACACACACAAACACACATACACACACACACATACACACACACACACACACAAACACACTCACGAACACATAACACGCACACATGTGCACACACATGTACGCCAAACACACATACACACACACACAAACACACACACACACACACACACGCACGCACACACGCATCTACTTGCTTATCACACGCGCACGCTTACACGTCGTCACGAAATGAGCATAAAATAATCTACACAATGCAATTCACAAAATACATAAATGGATACATAGTCATTTACATAACATTGTATTGAACCTGAATCTACAGACAAAAAAATATTTCATTAAATGTGTCTTTAAAGATTTTTTAAGATTTAGTCAGATGTTGTATGTCTCAAGGGTTGGGGAAGAGAGTTCCAAACTGACGGAGCAAGGTGGGCGAACGATCTTTCAGCTAATTTTTTACCCCCTTTTCTAGGAACTCTTAAAAGATACTGATCGCCTGATCTCTCTCTTTCCCCCTCTCTCCCCCTCCCCCTCTCGGATGACGAGTCCATTCTTGTAAATTTGTAATCACTCAAGACATTAGAACTAGATTCTAGATACGGTAGAAAGCAGACTAGACAACAGTAGATCAATGCAACGCGAGCTTAAAGGGTCGGCAATAGGCGCCCTCTATGTGGAGTCAAGCAGACACCTACTGGCGCCTGTCCGAGTCGATCTTCAGCCGCTTAATTAAGTTTCGGCTTGCTTTGTGTTATCGCCCTACCGCATGAACAGGCGCAGGATTCTCACTATTATATTAGTATTACTTGATCCCATCCGCTGTTTCTTTTTAGGGGAAGGCAATGGAGGGAGACCAGAAGTGGAGGATTGACCAGCAGGTTCCTGGTTTCTGAATTAGTCGCAGTACGCTAATTTTTGGTGGACCGCACATTCAGCACTTAAGTTATTAGGATACTTATAGATCTAGTATTCGACAGTCGGGGGGGGGGGGGGGGCAGCCACATGCAAATAAATTATAATAAATAATGAACAGAGAAAAGTGGACCAGGAACATTTTATAGTTTGCTCTGCCCAAGAACTTTACTTCAGTGGACCCACATTGCCAGCCTAGGCTAGGCCTAAGAGGTACCATGAGACTAATGAGAGACGATAGAGGCGCAGGTGAAGTTTACCAGACCAGTGAAAAGAGGGGGAGACAAGGTGGAGGTATCTAGATTCGTTTCTAACGTGTACTGTAGGCTCTCTTCTCAATCAATTTCAGACTTTTCTTCTCTTCGCTTACTTGGGCTAAGACTTGACCGTAGCCTAGATTCTAGAAGAAATGGAGAATCGGGAAGGATTTTTACCTGTCCTGTACCGTAGTCTCCAAAATCCGTATTAGATCTAGATCTAATGTACATGTAAATATCTAGATCTACATTAGATTAAAAAAAAACAACAACTTGTGTATAGTCTAGTATTTAGTAACCCATCATCATCATGCCCAGGTAGATCATTGTGGGAACAATAGATCTAGATATCTAATGGGCTTGTCTGTTCTCAGTGTCACTGGGAATTGTTTCTTGGCCTCATCCCAGTGACACTGGGAACAATTCTGGCCTATTCCCAGTGCTTTCCAAAATTAAAACCCTTTGCCTAAAACTAAAGGTGTGACAAATGAGGTCCAAAATCAACTTTATGTAGTAACTCTGTAGTAATACATCATAGTATTCATGGCCGAATGATTGCAGTTTTACTTTTAAGGACTGTTCACAATTGACCCCACCCCTCTTGTCATCTTTCCCAGGACACCCCCCCCCCCTCAAGCTGCCGTCAACCAAAATTATGTGCACATGTGTACATTTAGATAGAACCTGTACAGGGTCACTTTAAAAAAATTTTTTTTAAAATTGTTTATTAATTTAAAGAATACAATAATGGTGGCGTTGCCCCTGCTTGCACTGGAACCGGATCGACTGGTACACGTAAACAGCACTCAAGGGGTCTGTTTGGCCAATTTTGGTGGATCGTGTCACCACAAATTTTGTGTTATTAGTACTTTCCACAGAATTAGTGTAGAATTCTGTGGTACTTTCATACTCTTTCAGAGCCTCTGTGAACTCTGAAAAGCTTTTGAACTTGGACTCACACTTCCATGCTGAATAGATCTAGAAGGACCCTCGGCAGCATTTTGGAGAGAGCAACGGAGCATCAATGGACATGTCCGGAGTGCAAGGATGTTGCTTCCTGAAACAAGAACAAGAACAAGATCTAGAAAAAACTAAAACTAGGTGTTGAGTAATTTCAGATTTGCGATGCAATAGCCTTGGGGCCAACAGAACGCTACTGGCAAGGTTCCCCCAGGGCTCTGTTTTGAAAAATGAAAATGCCATGCCACGCAAGTAAGCTTATTTTATTATATAGGCCAAGACCGCCTAGTTTCGCGGACTCTCGCATCATTTGCCAATCTCGCACAGCGTTCGCAGCGCGCAACGATCTCGCGCAGCGAGCTGGTCGGGTCGACCCTGTGCGAATATAATTATTTCTTATTCGCACCAATGATAGTACATAACAAGATGGGCCACTTCTCTCTTTGAGCCAATTAAAAAAGTGTCCTCAAAATTTGGTGGCGCCCTCTTCACAAAAGCGCACTCTTTGCGAACAGAGTTACCCTACTTGAGTTTTTAAAAATCAAAGTGAAACTAGCATGTTTTGGGATAAATTTCGGAAGAACGCTTTTTTTAAAATGGTTACGCTGACAAAAAACCTTTTCCGGAGGAAAGGGTGATGGTTTTCTTCGTTTAATTTGACTTTAGAATGAAAGGCGAGAGGTCATTAAAATTTAAAAAACCCTAAAACTACGCACTGAACGTACCCGAACTGCTGATGAACAGCAGTCGATCTGCGCACGCACGAAGGTGCTATTCCTATTCTTCTTCTGGAAAAACGAAAGAGAGCTTCAAAACAGACTGCAGCGCCATCTGAAGCAAAGAGCATACTTCCTGCGGACACTTTTTTGGCTGAGTGAACCATCTTGTTATGTACTATCATTGTTCGCACACATAGTGCGAATAATATTAATTCTTATGCGCACACCCAGTGCGAATAATATTAATTCTTATGTGCACACCCGGTGGCGAATAATATTAATTCTTATGCGCACACCCTGTGCGAATAACCACTTCCTTTGTTTTTATTCTCATATTTGGGTATATATTTCTCTCTCTCTCCTTTACAAATAATTTTTGTTTGAGTCTCAGCTAAATAGTCACAACTTGTCTAGACATGATTACCTGAATCCTTGGAAAAGTATAGTTGTATTTTTGTCTTTATTTATCACCCCTGGCGTATGTTACTAACAGCATTAGGTATCGAGGTATCGGTATCGATACCTTGAACAAATACTAGATATCGATATCGATACCTAAATTGTGGTATCGGCCCATCACTAATTTGTTGTTGTGTGCCGCACAAGGAGATTAAAAGTTCTAAACTCCTTGGTGCCGCACTATCTTTGGTGCCGCTGAGATTTAACACGAGTTACTTATATCAAACCACTGAGGCGACCTTTTCATCAGACGAAACTTAATTAGAGAAATTTGGAGGTGAAAGCTTATCGATCGTTCCCATCTTCCAGACGGATTGAACTGAGAACAAAGAGATGGAAGTTTGTTTGTTTTTGTTTTTTGTAAAGTGTTTTACGGCGCTCGCAACTGCATAAGGTCACATGAGCGCGCGGGACACACCTAATATTTTCAGTTGGTAGGAAATTTTGAATTTTGCCCAGGTGGCGGCCGAAGCCTACTCATCGATTTTAGACCACCAAGGGATCTTTAACGTGCGCAACTTGCACACGGGCCCTCCGAGATTTTTCGCCCTTGTCCGAGAAGGCTAGGTGTAGATCTTTCCTACCAGGAGATCAGGGGTGTGGCAGAAAGACAGCAGTAAGGAGGAGCCAAGGAGCAGCAGTAGAAAGGCTGCAGAAAGACAGAGTCAGGAACCCAGGGGAGGGGGCAAAGGAGGCGAAGGGGTGGGGGCAGAAAGTGGAAATGAAAGCAGACAACAGAACATTGTTAGGCTAGAGAGCAGGAAAGGAGGTGAAAGAAGACTATTTAAGAGAGAAGAAAATTTTTTGGTCGCTACCCGGATTCGAAGCCGGGACCTTTGAATGAGAGGCCTACACCTTAACCTCTAGGCCACGAGAGCCCCCAGAGATGGAAGACATGGTCATATGAATATACATGTATTGTATTATAATGGTAATGCATTGATCGATTGTGTTTGACCGCTGGCTACATTGAATGAAGTGTACTGAGATCAGCGTTTTATATGTTGAATAGAAAACATGATTCTGTAGCGTATTCAACATTTTATGCCTTTAAAATTTAATTTAAAATGTTGATTTTTACAGAATATGAAAACTTAAAATTACTTCAGGGGCAGACCAAGGCCTAGATCTAGGCTTTCTAAGTTAAATCGACCAAGGCTCATAACACACAATTTGATCACTACTCGCTAATGTAATGTACACGCTAACCCTCAGCAGGGACAGAAAGGACCGTTGGAAATCGATTGTTCATTTCTCCTTCTTTTTCAAGCTTGTTAACTAGTTCTTTGGAAGATCTTGTGATTCTTTTTCTTCCTTAGTTTGCCAGAGGTTTGTTACAAAATTTACCCCCCCAACAACAACCCAAAACAAAACAACAAAAAATAACAAGGCCCAGAATGTATTCGTCAAAAGTCTGTCGAAAAAGCCCAATCTGGGAAACTCAAATGGGCGTGCTCGATACTATAGCGTTTTGTAAAGCTTGTTTCAACACCCACGCACGAAAGTTGCATATAATGTGAAAAGCATTCGTTTTCTTCTCCTTTTATTTATTTATTATTTTGATATAGTGCAACCATACTATGCATAAACGAACTGGGAAGAGAATCTCTCGATGTGGGAGTGTGGCATGTTGATGCAGTCACAAGTGTTTTCAAATTATAGGCCTGTAACCTAGAGCACTATGATAATAGCGATTGATTTCAAGATCAGAATATTGAATAAAGATTTCTGAAACACCCACTTCCACCGGCTCTAGGAGTATTCACAATAAATTAAAAGTTCAACAGCTTATGCAAAGACACATTTCATGCATATCAACCTGCATTTACTGTACAACAATGCTTTCAAACACTGGGCTTTATAATGCACTTAGATTTGAAAAAAGACACAAAAGGGCGGCTTATCAGAATAACCAGGGCTGCTGATCACAATTGTCGTAGGAAAAAGAATTGAACCAATCTGCTTTAATTTGCTTTAAATAAATGTGTCTTGTTCCATTTTTAAAATATAATCAACGTGTAAAACATATATAGGCCCATAAATAGATGCCTCTCTTTAAATATTATAATAATATGGTAATGTGTGCCCGAATTCCATACTAAAGCAATAGTCTGTCGAAAAGGCCCTATCTTCAATTTTTAAATTCTTCAAGACACAGTCGTAAGTTGTATTTTATTGTTATGGACCATAAATTTCGAGACTGAATATTATATATACACATGTGTGTAGTTTAAATTATAAAGATATAATATATTGTTTTTCAAGATGTTTGAATTTACAATCTGAATTATAACAGTTAAGTACGGGTGATTCACACATTTCATCCAAACTCTAGCGTCATGTTTTATTTCTAGATCATGGCGCTCTATTAGATGAGTCAAAGGCAATAGTAAATAATTACATTATTATCTCAATTACCATTTTTTCCCCTTCTCTATCTCGAGGTATCGAAATCCACCAGGCTGTACCTTTATTTTCATATATGTTCAATGTTTGTGTGAACCAAATGAATTGGTACAGAACCTTGGTCCTAGATGATACACACAATTTGATATCAAATCGTTTGCAACTGAATTCATTCACATATTATTTAAAAGAATAATTTAATATATATGGAAATCGTGTCAAACCCGCGAGCGCTTTGCTAATATTTCTGACAACGCGTTTTAACGGAATGGATTTTTTTCACGCGAGACTTGCATGTATCCACGTGATCTGACCTTTTCTATACTTTCGCCATCGCCGGTGAGGGAAGGGCATTGGAGTCAAACTGAAATTGTAATTCACAAGTGCTATTTTCTTTCATAAATAGTGTTGTCGCATGTTCATTACTGTAGACTGACATTATAAATCTTTGTTACAACTGTGATTTTTATTTGCTTTCAGATCAAGATGTCCAACTCAATAGTAACAGCCTGTCGAACCAACTTGTTCGGCAATCCCTTTTTCACAAATGCAAAGTGTGAGAGCCAAGTGAGTCCAACCCGGACTATTGCAGCGGCGGCTCCAGGTAGGCTTTACTAGATATATGTCTAGATCTAGATATAGATCTAGATCTAGATCTAGATTAGATGATCGGAATGGGGGAGAGGGGAGGCGTATATGCATAGAGGGATTTTTTGTGATACAGTTGGAAGTGGTCACCCCGGGTGAGACTTGACTTGCCTGCGTTGGCTATTCTCACACTCACCCGGTGTGAAACAAGACCATTTTTTCCTTTCGGAATACTTTCTATCGGTGTGGATGATCAAATGGATAAAAGCAAAGAAAAAATTACGTTATAGCACAAAAATATATTAATTTAATGGTTGACAAAGATGCTATCATAGTAAAAAGTGGCTAGCCGTACTTAGATCTAGTAGTTGGCGTATCGGCGGTCGTTATTCGGACTCGAGTCCGAATAACATTTTTTCATATGAGTCCGAATAAAAAAAATTCTTATTCGGACTCGAGTCCGAATATGAAAAAATGTTATTCGGACTCGGGTCCGGAAAGAGGCCACCTCTATTCTCACCCGGAGTGAGAATAGTGCAGGCGAGTCTTGTGGCTATTCTCACCCGGTGCGCGTTCACCAAATTTTGCGTTCACCCTGAAACCACAGAATTCTACACTGTGATAACAGAAAAATTGTAGAATTCTGTGCCGTGAACAAACGTACCATTACAACTGTAGCCTACTAAAAGCGTACCATTTTGTCTGTGGGCAGTGGAGAGAGAGAGAGAGGAGTAGCGCGAGAATTTCCGGGCAAAACAAAATGGCGACCCGCGTAGTTCGGCTCGATTCGAAAAGTTAAATAGCCGTAGCATCTTTGTAGACAACCAAATTAATTTACTTTTGTGTTTTAACATCATGTTTTAACTTTGTTTTGGTCAATTTATTTGATCGTCCACACCGATAGACAGTATTCAGAAAGAGACACAGAGAGAGAGAAGAGGGGAGGAGTTGATCTTGCGAGAACTTCCGGGCGGGTGAGAATAGCCACTTTCCCGGAAAAAAGGAAGTGTCTTCGTTCTATAGATCTAACGTTCAGTGCTTCCAATTTTCCGCCATTTTTTAGTTTCCCCCACACCTTATCTGCCGATCCAATGCCCGCCGCCTCATTGATACGCCCCCCCCCCCCCCCCCACGTTTCCCACTTTCTTTGTTGTAGAGAAAGGTAAAATTGAAGATTAGCAGACCACCTGGCATATTATGAGCTGTGTAAAAAAAAAAAAAAAAAGACCGATTCGTTCAAACACACAAGCCTGTGTCATATCGATTGTTTACCAAGAAAAAGTTGTGTTGCTGTGTAGAGCTGAGCATACGGCAACTTTTGATTCCATAGACCAGCGCACAATTCATTACGTATTCATTACGTAGATCTACGTCAAGACTAGCTTATTATTGTATTAATGATCAGTTGCCAGGGGGAAAAAGACCGACGCTTATGGGATGTTCAAAGCCCGGACCGATAGTGCCCCCCACCACCCTCCCCGACACGCACACAGCCACACGTGTGCAGGCCGCCCATCCGACCCCGACACATGCTAACGAGCCATCTTTAATTGCTTCTGATGACCTTTTGATAAATAAACATTTATTAGAAGCGCTATAACTTTTCAGGCTCGCCTCAAATTCATCATAAGATTAAAACTCGGCTCCTGCACAAAACGCCTTTTTGCCCGAAGTGATCCCGGTCTCTACCCAGCCTGAGGCGAGTCACGAGTGAGGCAGGACAGGAAGCCGGATTCACGAGTCACAGGAAGTCGGAAGTGATGTCATGCTGGACAAGAATCAGAGTCCGAATAACATTTTTTCATATTCGGACTCGAGTCCGAATAATCACTTCGTTAGTAGATATATCTAGATCTAGAATCTAGGTTTGGCCCAATCGACTCAAGCCTGTTAAGTACACAGGTCTCATTAGATCTAGATCTAGTTATTATTCAGGTTCAAATACATGCAAGTCAGTAAAATACCTTTTGGTTTTGTCTGAAATACAAAATACTTTTGGCATTGCAAACTAAAACAGACCCGGTAACCGGGAACAAAGTCACAAAGTATACAGACCCGGTAGGGGAACTCTTTTGTGATTTCGGAGAGTTTCAGCGCCCTCTTGGCTCAGGGTAGACCTAGGTTCTTCTAGATCTATGGTCTAGGTCTAGATCTAGGCAGACAGACATAAATCTTTCATCTAGTTTCGCGGCTAACCTAGATCTAAATGAAGATTGCGGATGTCGTTTCGATGAACGATGGTTTTTCCTCCGTTTTGGAATTGGAGGAATCACAATCCGAAGAAAAGATCTCTCTCTCTTTCTCTCTCTCTCTCTCTCTCTCTCTCTCTCTCTCTCTCTCTCTCTCTCTCTTTCACACACACACACACACACGCACACAAAAGATTTCTACCGGGTCTGAGGTCTGAAACTTCCCGAAATCACAAAAGAGTTCCCCTACCGGGTCTGTATACTTCGTGACTTTGTTCCCGGTTACCGGGTCTGTATACACTTCGAAATTTCATTTACAATTCAGCCATCAATATTAAGTACGGCTAGCCTGACAGTCTAGCCATCCTTAAGTACGAGTAGCCTGGCTGTCTACCCATACTTAAGTACGGCTAGACAAGAAGTCTAGCCGTACTTAAGTACGGCTAGACTGCCAGTCTAGCCGTACTTATCTTAAGCCCTATTAACGTTAGAAAACAGGTTTAAAATACATACACTGTCATTAAGCCGCTAAGGCACCTGGTTTCGTCTCAAATACAAAAATGCTTTAGGTACTGCACACTAAAAATGTATATTTACAATTCAGTAGGCCTCATTTTTTTTGTAAATGGTCAATCTAGCCATCATATTAAGAATAAGTACGGCTAGACTGCCAATCTAGCCGTCATTAAGTACGGCTAGCCTCTAACATCATAGTATGGCTATCACTTTTCGAATCGACCCAAACTACGAGGGTGGCCATTTTGTTTTGCCCGGAAGTTCTCGCAAGTTCTACTCCTCCCCTGGGGAGGACTTCCGTAACGAGCGACCACTATGAGACAGAGCAGAATTGAGGGCTTGGGGTAGGGGTAAGGTTAGAGTTAGGGGTAGGGTTAGGGGTAGGGTTAAGGATAGGTCTAGGCCTCTTCTTTATTGTGTTTGATGGGGTGGTCGCTCGTTACGGAAGTCCTTCCCTCCCCTGTTCTCTCTCTCTCTCTGTCTCTTTCTGAATACTGTCTATCGGTGTGGACGATCAAATTGACCAAAACAAAGTTAAAAAATGATGTTTAAACACAAAAGTAAATTAATTTGGTCGTCTACAAAGATGCTATGGCTATTTAACTTTTCGAATCGAGCCGAACTATGCGGGTCGCCATTTTGTTTTGGGCCACCTCTATTCTCACCCGGGGTGAGAATAGTGCAGGCGGGTCTTGTGGCTATTCTCACCCGGTGCGCGTGTCAACAAATTTTGCGTTCACCCTAAACCACAGAATTCTACACTGTGATAAGAGAAAAATTGTAGAATTCTGTGCTGTCAACAAACGTTCCATTACAACTGTACTTGTAGCCTACTAAAAGCGTACAATTTTGTCTGTGGGCAGGGGAGAGAGAGAGAGTGAGAGAGAGAACAAAACAAAATGGCGACCCGCGTAGTTCGGCTCGATTCGAAAAGTTAAATAGCCGTAGCATCTTTGTAGACAACCAAATTAATTTACTTTTGTGTTTTAACATCATTTTTAAACTTTGTTTTGGTCAATTTGATCGTCCACACCGATAGACAGTATTCAGAAAGAGACAGAGAGAGAGAGAAGAGGGGAGGAGTAGATCTTGCGAGAACTTCCGGGCGGGTGAGAATAGCCACTTTCTTGTTTTGCCCGGAAGTTCTCGCGCTACTCCTCTCTCTCTCTCTTTCTCTCTCTCTCTCCACTGCCCACAGACAAAATTGTACGCTTTTAGGCTAACAACAGTAGTAATGGAACGTTTGTTCACGGCACAGAATTCTACAATTTTTCTGTTATAATCACAGTGTAGAATTCTGTGGTTCAGGGTGAACGCAAAATCGGTTGGCCTAGATCTAGGCTATAACGGTGAACGCACACCGGGTGAAAATATCCAAAAGACTCGCCTGCGCTATTCTCACCCGGGGTGAGAATAAAGGTGGCCGATACAGTTTTTGTTTTCGAAGTGACTATTTCTCCGAACTTTCGTGAAAATAAAGTTGAACTATTTCTCTGAACGGGAGGACTTCCATAACGAGCGACCACTATGAGACAGAGGGCTGGATTGTACTTTACCGGACCACCCGTCTCGGCCTGTGATTACTACACACGCCTAGCTTAACTACGCACTCATAGTACTCTACGTGCTGACAAAAGGTAGTTCCGCGGGCAACTTCGCGCGCAGCGCAAGCCAGCGGCGACTGGCGAGGTGAGCGAGAGGTGATGGTTGAGGGTGGGCAGGGGAATTAACTTTGGTGGACCACCGTGTATCATACCAATAGTGGGGAGGGGGGGTTCAAGGGGGTTTGCCACCCTGGAAACTATAATAAAGAAAACACACAAATGCGAAACAATAACATGAGCGGACAGTCGTGTTTACATATATATCAATGTAACAACAGTGGGGGGAAGGGGGGTTTCAGGGGGGTAGCCCCCCTGCAACAGTATTTAAAGACATAAACAATAACACGAGCGGACAATTGGGGTAGATACTCGCCAAGTCGCGAGCAATTATGCAAATGAGCTCTCGTGCGCATCTCTAGCCCTCCATTGTACTTAACCGGACCAGGAGTAGGCTAAGCCAAGCCAGCAGAGTCGCAAGCAAATAAGAATAGTGGACCATGTGATTAGATTGACCAATTAGCCTCAAGGTGTCAGGGTCGTGGGTCAAAGGGCACAGTGGCATGGTCATGATGACTGAAAAACCCGGTAAGAGACGTCAGTCGATTGTTGGCAGTCGTAGGGTGAGGACGTAGAAAACTGAGTAGGAGAGTGAGTAGGGGTGCTCGGAAAGGTAGAATAGCGGACCACTAGGCACCAGGGGCGCCATAACAGAGATGCCAACCAGTACGATTTTACGTATTTTAGTACAATTTTTTGCCGAAAATACGCGAATACGACTTTACATGAAAAAATACTCATCCTGGAATGCGAAAAATAGGAGATTTAGCTTGGGCGAGTAAACCTAATTATCTCAAGTCCCATCTTTTGTCAAAATAGTATCGGTATCGCAGAACTGGAATATTTGAAAACCAAGTCCGATGTGGTCAGTAAGTTTATTTTTGCCGGTCGCGATCGTGATATTATATTCGTTCAGCTTTTCCCCGTCTGGACAGTACGTTTCACTTTCACGCGAATAGGTAGCTTTGGCGGCCGGTGGAAGCGTATGTGACACCGAGGCTCGATCGGGAAAATCAAGATCTACTTTCGCTTTCGCTACCACCGAGAAGTTTGCCAGCAGTTGTCTGATAACGCAACATTTGTAGCATGCAGGCAGAGAGTGCAGTTTAAACGCAATGTCGCTGTGCAAATAAAATGTAATAAATACTCGGACTCGTCGCTTTGGCTGTCACTTGTGGGGGGGAAAAAAGAGAAAAGAAAATACAAGCGTCGTCCGATTTTTAGATTGTCTGGCTCGCCGTCGTAACCAGTCACTGAACCGGCGCGCATTCGCATCATAAATAAATGTGGCATCGTGTGAGTAAAGACCGTCTTTGGTGGGAGTAACGGCGTTGCGAAGTATATGACTACGGAATAGGGGAGGAGATTATTGATTTTCGGGGGGTTTAAGATACTATCGGGTGTTTAAGGCGACACCAGAGGACAAAAACTTGGAAGCGCATTTCAGAATTTTGACTAGAGCTTTCTGCAAAGTGCGCATTGGTGCAGGCCGTGTGCGGAATCGGGACCCCTCATACGTAATTATACCAACTTGAATGGCTGATAGTAAATTATACCTACATCACTACATCTACTTGGATGGGTGATAGTAAATTATACCTGCAGTGTATGTTGTAGCTTTCTGTTCAAGACTGGCACATTTTCAGTGTCAGTGCATCTTGCCCTACCACAGTTGTTACGACTCTCACAGTGCGTGGGTCTACTTGAGCCATTCAAGATATTGCTTTTCTCTGAGTTTGAGCAATAATTTGAGTCTGTCAGTTCATAATATGAATTCATGACACCCACACTGGTTCTTGATAGTAGAAATTCTTGTTCTAGGCCCTTCTGAACTCTCAAAGCAGGATTATTTTATATATAATAATGAGAGGAAAATATTTATATATAATAGACTGAAATACTTAAGTCAAACAAGACCCCAGTACGACATTGAACACTGACATGTTGGTGACTGCTTACATGTATATTGTATGCATGTGTGCTCCCTTTTTTGAGCTGGTGAGCTAGTAATTTTTTTTCTGGAAATGTTGCTGGACACCCTGAACATTTTACTATTACTGATTGGTGGGTCGGTCGTGGGGAATACACATTTTCCCCTGAAAATACACATTTTCATATTTCCCAATACTCATTTCCGTTTTCTGTGGTTGGCATCTCTGCCATAGTGAAAGTGGTTCCGACCGGTGGTCCGGTAAAGTACATTCTTACCAGACAGAGCAGAATTGAGGGTTAAGGTTAGGGTTAGGCCTCTTCTTTATTGTGTTTGATGGGGGTGGTCGCTCGTTACGGAAGTCCTTCCCTCCGAACGGTTTCCGATCTCAAGATTTTTTGGGTTCTAGAATCTAGGTGTCATTCTTTCATTCTGCCAATCTGCGAGGACTGGGAAGAAGCATTTTCAATGAAATGAAGCAAATGAAGTAGATCTATAGTGGTGGGGCTGGCCTGGGAAAGTAAGATGGAGAGAGGAAAAGTAAGAGAAGAGAGAGAAAGGGGAGACATGGAGCTAACGAGAGAACACTACACCGGCTTCTGATTGACTGTATAAAGTGATACACGTACCAAATTTGGTAATATACATTACTATGACCACAGGCCTAGTGGAATGTAGTCGGAAATCTAGATCTAGGTCACCATTGAGCGAGCGAGTGTCTGCTGGTGATCTCTATTGTAGAGCAGAGGCCAGGCAAAGATCAGTACAGATAAAAACTGCAGTAGTTCACTAGTTTCTACCCCCTGTGTCAACTATAGGACATATTGTTCTAGTGTCTTGTTAATCAAGTCATTATAAAATAGATAAGTGTAGATTGTAGAAACCCAGGAAGGCCAAGGTCGAATTGCTTGTCTGCTTCACATCTGGTACACCTAGTGATTGCGGTTGCGCACGCGCATTGGAGTTTGAGTCCGAATAGCCACAGGCTATTCAGACTCGAGTCTGAACAGCCGCGGGAGGCTTTTCGGATTCGCCGCTCCGATGAAAAAATGTGGCAGTTAAATAGCCCCCAAAAGCAGTGCATCTGTGTGCAGTTCGAGACTTCTCAAAGTCAAAGTTCATAGCCGGCCTTGTCTCCATGGTTGGACACCAGGAAGTCACCAGTGTCACGTAGTCTTTTGAGTGACACTGGTAAGCCACAAAAGACGTTGATGAATGACAGGGTCAGGTGGATAAAGTTAAGCTTGGCTTGTAGAATCAGCTAAATGTGACTTAACTGTATGAGTTGAGGAGATATTAACTCTCTTCCGTTCTTGGTTTTTCCACCTTTTTTCACCTGTTCACAGTTTAGCGTTTAAGGACACATTTCCTATACGAAGTGGCTAGCCGTACAAGTACGGCTAGA
>NW_004797435.1:42777-62217 GCF_000002075.1 Aplysia californica | reverse complement strand
AGACTGCCAGTCTAGCCGTACTTAGATCTAGGTTTGGCCCTATCGACTCAAGCCTGTTAAGTACACAGGTCTCATTAGATCTAGATCTAGTAATTATTCAGGTTCTAATACATGCAAGTCAGTAAGGCACCTTTTGGTTTTGTCTGAAATAGAAATACTTTATAGGCATTGCAAACTAAAAATTTCATTTACAATTCAGCAATCAATATTAAGTACGGCTACCCTGACAAGTCTTGCCGTCCTTAAGTACGGCTAGCCTGGCAGTCTAGCCGTACTTATCTTAGTCCCTATTAACATTAGAAAACAGGAGGTTTAAAATACATGCACTGTCATTAAGGCACCTGGTTTCGTCTCAAATACAAATACTTTAGGTACTGCACACAAAAAAAATATATTTACAATTCAGCAGGCCTATATATTTTTTTAATGGTCAGTCTAGCCATCATATTTAGAAAAAGTACGGCTAGACTGCCAGTCTAGCCGTCATTAAGTACGGCTAGCCTCTTCCTTTCCTATAAAAGACCTATAAGGTGTAATACATTACTTCTACTCTGGTCCTTTGTTCTAGTCACTTTGGCCAATCTCATATGTGTTCTTTTTTTCAGCAAACTATCATGGCGGTAGTATACTATGAATTTGCATTGTTTGTTTCGAGTGTTCATTTATTTGTTTCAAGTGCATATTGTGTTAAGTGCTCATTTATTGATCATGTTATGTTATTATGTCTTGTGTTTTTGGGATCTTACCCATTTGAATATATGTGTGTTTCTGCATTTAAGTCTGTTGTATGGCACTCTTTAATCTGATATTTACTGCAGGGCAGGAGTTCAGTTTTTTTATTTAAAGATGTTAATTAGTTCAGTTAAGAAGGGCCTGCACTAAATGTACCTTTCATCCTGTTAATTCTACTGAAAGTTGCTCTCAGGTGAAGAATCATCTAGGCACTAAAGTGGTGAACAATATTCTTCTCCTTGGCCCTGTCCAAAGCTTTGTTGTATTGTTACACTATATGAAGTTAAGTATTTTCCTTCTTTTATACATTTCTTTACTTTATGATACTTAATTCTGTTTTTTAAAACTGGGTTTTTGCTTATGTTAAAGGTAAATGTAGAAAAGGTGCCAACCGCGGCAGCAAGTGAACCTTACCTTCCTTTGTGATACACTGGTTACATTTATTGTCATTATGACCCATTATAACGGTCACAGTGCGGCCATGCTAGGTCTCCTGAATGGTTGGTGAAGAAACTCTGCATTTACAAATAGGAAGCCAATTTTTTTTCTTCTCACCGGAAGCACAACGCTGTGGCCTTGTTCCTTGACGGCTGCTGTTTCAATACCCCCAGCCTGGCCTTGTTCCCTAACAGATGCAAAAAGTTTGACGTAGACAGCGGTGTTGCTAACGTTTTGCAATGTTAGGGTCACCAACTAACAAACATACATTGAAGACATTCAAGAATAAGTTGGATATATATAGTATAGATCTGCACAGTTGATTTCTGTTCCTAAATGATAATTATTATGAACTCAAAGCACATCAAACTTCCTGGGAAAAAAGAATAAATGTATGTGAGATCCGTTTACAACAACTGGAATAATGACTTATGAATGAGACAGTTCTTATTTCGGATTACAATTTTTCTTTTTCTTTTTTTGGGGGTTTAATTCATGGCTAGCAATTTGAAATGTGTGTGAAGTGCTTGTAGGTCTGTTAGCACTAGGTGCAACGCCACATAGTACAGTGGAACTCGGATTCTATGAGGTCACGGGGCCTAACCTAAAATCTCGTTCAATCCTAGTGTTTGTTTTAGCAAACACATAAGGTTTTTGTGTTGATAATTACAGGCACTGAGCAAGTAAAGTATAAAGAGAAGTAACAAGTGTTGCCTGAAATGCCTGCGTATTATGAGCTGTGCAAAAGAAGACTGATTCGTTCAAATGCACGCCCGTGTCATCTCGATTGTTTGTCAAAAAGTTGTGTTGCTGTGTAGAGTCCCTTAGTTTGAGAGGATTTAAATTTAGCGTTTGACAATTTAACTTAAGATTTTATTGTTTTATTTTGTATTTGCAGTATTATCAGTCTTGTATTATCAAGAAAAGGTAGATTAATTGTGAGAAAAATAGACTGCTGTATCTATAATGTGAGGATGGTTGGTTGGTGCTTTAGTGCGATATACTCCTTTCTCCTCCTTTTTTTGTTTGTTATACTCTTTAAACACCTGATCACTGATCTCCGGCACTTACCGTATTGTGTTGCAAGTTCTGTAAAACTTAATTAAAGCTAAAACGAAAAAACTAATCTCCAAATGTGTATGAAAAGTAATGACATTTAGGTTAATTTATAGTGATAATGGCAAAAGTTGCCTTGTCACATGGTGACCTTGCAGTATCTGTTGCAATGTTTTTAAAACATTTCTCAGGGGGCTCTCGTGGCCTAGAGTAAGGTGTTCGCCTCTCATTTATAACAGTAGTCTCCGCCTAAACGCACGCTGCTCGGGAGAGTTCCTTAGCGTGTGTTTATACGGAGCGTGCGTTTACATGAACTTCTGCAAAGGGAGGAATGGACGCAGTCATCTCATTGCCTTGATATTCAATGATATTCTAGTGACCTCCCTTTGGGGTGGGGGTCACTTTGGGCCGATAATGTGACGACACGTGATTGTTTTGTGAAGGATTCCCCGAATGCGGTTAAGACTGCAAAGGCGTTTAATGGGTGTGTGTGTGTGGGGGGGGGGGGCGGAAGACAGACTCGATGTAATGAATGCACCATCAAATGTCGGGAACCAATAGCCTAAAAAAGAAATTGTTGGTGATAGTCATAGAGACGACGGCCCAGCCACGTGGCTTTCCAAGCGACCACCCCCGACCGTAAATTCATGAACGAGCATTCACGCGTGTTGCGCATCATAGGCTCAAGGTGACAATCCATGTGTGCGGGACGGCAGCGGCACGGCAGCGGGACGATAAAAATCGCTCCAACAGAAATACCAATGTCTGAATCCATAAGTGCGGGACGGCAGCGGGACGATAAAATCTCACCCAGGAGCGATTCTGCTGCTGACGCAGCTCTGCCGCAGACAAAAATATGGATGTGGCGGAATAGGGTTGACTGAAGAATCTCTGTGTGATGCAGTCAATTTATTTGGCACGGAAAACTTGCTGAAACCATTGCACTCCTATGTCGTCCTTCATCCACCCATTATCTTGATGCCCAAATGGTGCCTTCTGGGCTGTCTTGAATAGCAAAGGAATGGATGGACCTGTTTGTTATGCTAGTGACAAAAGATCAAGATAATTGCAACTTTACAATACTGGCGAAGTTACCCGTCGGCTGTGGCGAATTTCCCCGACGATTGGTAACCTTAGTAAAATATTATGTATTTATTTAATTAAATTGATTGAAATAACAATTAAATACCTCCACATAGAGATAATAAAGCAGTTACATTACTGGAATCAGTGCAAGAACATAGAAAATATGGATGATAATTAAGTCAATAAGAATGATAATAATAAGAATAATAAGATGATAAGTCAATAAGAATTAAATGCAGAGATGCGTAGGCTCTATGAAGAAGATTCATAGAAAAAGGCGCACTTTTCGTCCCGCTGCCGCACATATGGATTTAATGTGACTTGCGGTACCGCACATATCGTCCCGCTGCTGTGCCGCTGCCGTCCCGCACATATGAATTGTCACCTTCAGGCTAGGTCTAACTAAACATTAGCCAACACGCAGTCACTCAAACACCAGTCAGAAACCTTCTCTCAAAGAGATGCATTTCCAGTGACCAATCAAATAACGTTTCAGTCCCCCAACCCCCAACATTTCACTGACCAGTCCTAGACCTGTGTGTCTGTGGAAAGTTGGGTGTGAAAACGCTGTCCGTCACTCTCTTTGTTCGGCGTAAGGCCGTAACGCGGGCAGTCTCACCAAATATCCGGTTTTCTGGGCTTGTCTTAGATGCAAGCTGTGTAGATCGTACAGTAGTCGTGGTGAAAATTTCCCTCAGTCAAGCTTTACCTGTCACCAGTTTTTCCGATCGGAGCGTACGTTTAGGGGGAGTGACTGTGCGTTTGTACGTCTGAATTATTATAATTATATAGTAAAAAACCCGTCAGAGGATGAGGATGAAAGTGTGTGTTTGAGCGGAGCGTGCTTTTGTGTGGCGTGCGTTTAGGCGGAGACTACTGTAGGTCCCTTGTTTGAATCCGGATTGTGACGGGTGAGTGGTTGGCGGGTGCTCTGGTGCGGTTTGCTCCTTCTTTCCTGTCAAACGTCTATTGTCCTGATCTCTCCTACTTTTTTATGTTTGTTTACTCTCTTGTAATTCCTCTAAACTTCGGCACTTATATAACCTTATTGTGTAGTAAAACTCTTACGCAAACTAAAAAAAAAAAATAGTGACGGAAAATTTTCTTCTCAAAAATGTTCTCCTGTCACATCCTTTCCTGCTCTCTAACAATGTTCTGTTGTCTGCTTTCGTCTCCACTTTCTACTCCCAACCCACCTCCTTTGCCCACTCCTCTGGGCTCCTGACTCTTTTCTGCAGCCTTTCTACTGCTTCTTCTTGGCTCCCTCTTACTGCTATCTTTCAGCCACACCTCTGATCTTATTGTAGGTAAGATCTACTCCTAGCCTTCTGGGACAAGGGCGAAAAATCTCGGAGGTCCTGTGTGCAAGTTGCACACGTTAAAGATCGCTTGGTGGTCCAAAATCAATAAGAGTAGGCTTCGGCCGCCACCCGGGCAAAATTCAAAATTTCCTACCAACTGAAAATGTTTGGTGTGTTCCGCGTGCTTATATTTGTATTACCTTATATGCAGTTGCGAGTGCCGTAAAACACTTACCAAAAAAAAAAAAGTTCTCATTTCTGAAAATGTTTTCCCCTTTCAAATTTGTCTTTCAGAGGAGACCAGCTGTGAGTTTGGCTCATTGAAATATTATGCTCTTTGTGGCTTTGGAGGATTGTTGAGTTGTGGCCTGACACATACCGCTGTTGTCCCCCTCGACTTGGTCAAGTGCAGAATCCAGGTGGATGCTGCCAAATATGGGAACATTGTCAAAGGTTTCAAAGTCACACTTGCAGAGGAAGGAGTGAGAGCTTTAGGAAAGGGATGGGCTCCCACACTTGTGGGTTATTCCATGCAAGGAGTTGGAAAGTTTGGCTTTTACGAGCTGTTCAAGATCTTCTACTCCGGAATGCTTGGGGAGGTAAGACACTATTTTTCACTTGCTTTTAGATCAACAAATACAGCTTTTCTCATTGTCTCTAGTTTATCAAACATATGTCGTCAGGGATAGCTGTCTGAAAATAAAAACAAATCACTGGGTTGGGGAAAAAACAAATCACTGGGTTGGGGAATTCCTCCAGACCAAAAATGAGTCTGAGATGTGCGACATGCCAACACTTCCTGGAAGCAATGAGTCAAGTGCAACATTTTATTTTGCAGCTGATGTGAAGCAATTAGGGTGAGTAGGAGGCTTTTATGATTACAGTCCAGTTTATTCCTCGAACATGAAGGGAATGACGAGATTTACAGGCTCTGAAGGAGTTGAAAAGTTACCGCTGTTGTTGCTCCACATCCTTACTGTGGTATATTCTATTTCATACTCTTCTGTTTACGCAGTAGACGTTTTACGGCGCTCGCAACTGCATAAGGTCATATGAGCGCCAGAGGATTAGAGGTGTTACAAGAGAGTTAGGCCCCACGTCCACTGCACTTTTTCGTCACTTGCAGGCCAAGCTCACATGCAAATGAGCTTGTTTTTGTCAGTCACTGACTGCCTTTGCCTGACTACGCGATTTTCCTGCATGCACGCTTTTTCGTCAGTCGTGCAAGGGACTAAGAAAGCCTCGATTCGATTCATTTTGGAAGGAAATTTGCATCTTTAAGTACATTTTTGCTTCTTTATTGTATTTTACATGATCAATAAAGTTGTATCTCATTATATGTTGTACAATAGCAGATTTGTGCTGAAAAACAGCAAAAAAGTGGAATTAAAGCACTTGACCTAGATCTAGATCATTATTTCGTTCTCGGGAGAGCTAAAAATAGGCCAGGTTAGACCCAGCTAGGGACGAGTCTAGATCTGGATAGATCTACGTTCTCTAATGTTTAGTGCTTCCAAATTTCCGCCAATTTTTAGTTTTCTCCAGACATTATCTGCCAGTCCACTAGATTCTAGATCTACATCTCGATATATTGTGTCGCTTTGCTTTTCCTGAAACAGTGCTGTATATGAAGCTTAATTTACCCTTCGCTGATGAAAGTTCTGATGGCCGAGTGAACAGCGTGTCTGTGTTTGGAGGCAAACATTATTTTGTGAGCGTGGGTTTGAATCCCAGTCTCAGCTTTTTTTTTTTTTTCTCATCGTCCCAACTTACCAACAATTTTTCCCATAATTATAATTTGTTGCTTTTTAGTTTTTTAAAGTGATAAATAAATAAATAAATCGCCTGTGCTGTCTGTTGTTCTCGTAATCATAACACACTGGGCTAAAAATAGGTTTAGCTGGTCTGACGTCGGTGGATGCTGATCTTTTTGAGTCGCTTTTACACCATGAAAAAACCTCGTACATTAGCATGGCCTGGAACCTGGAAGTGATCTTATTTTGGTGGACGCATAGACTTACAAACATAAAAAAGAAGAAGGGGAGATAAGGACGAATGATAATCTCTTCTGTTTGCGTTGTTACAAATCAGGAAGCAAGATTAATGGTACTAGACTTTCTGGACGAGTTCAAATATTAATCCTTGTCACTTGAAAATGTTCGTTTGTCTTCATTCAAATATCTACATATTTTAGCTTTTCTGTGCCACTTTGATGTGTCTGGTAAGCTGCCATCATGGAATCCAAAAGGCATTCAGAATGTGAAATTTGAAGGCTTACCTTAAAATGTGCTGCTTTTATTATCATGTGATTATTAAAATTTGTTTTTTAAAAATGTGAATATACTTTTTTTTATTCCAATGGCACCTTTTGTCTACATCACCTTCTCAGGAAAACACTTACCTGTGGCGAACAAGTTTGTATCTGGCTGCCAGCGCTTCTGCTGAGTTTTTTGCTGACATTGCCCTGTGCCCCATGGAGGCCATCAAAGTACGTATTCAGACTCAACCGGGCTGGAGCACCACACTGCGTGAGGGATTCCCCAGAATTCTCAAGGAAGAGGGCGTCTCTGGGTAATTATTACGATTGCTTGTTCTGTAACTTTGTGCATAAGTGTCATAATGTAGTCTTTTGTTTTCGCCCAGTTATGTTTAGCAGTTTGGACCAATAGCAGGTCTCTCTGATTTGTGCACTTCAAGGATTTCTAGAACTAGATCTAAATTAAATTTTTAAAAAATTTTATTTTCTGGAGATCAAAGTGATGAGGATGATGATTTTGAAGGAATACCACTAAGATCGTCATCGTGAGTGAAACCAATAGATTTATTAGAGCACATCACAGATGAGGGTTTGACTCCCAAGAGGAGGCGCATGTAAGGTCAATTTGAATATATTACAATACAATAGCATCATCAGAGACAAAATTGCACTTGGTTTGAATTATTTGTTTTTATTCCGTTTGTATAAAAGAAGCAAAGTCTGTACTCCACATTCATTATCGTCAAGGGGGGCTCTCGTGGCCTTGAGGTTAAGGTGTTCTGCTATCATTCAATGGGTCCTGGGTAAGAATTTGGACAGCGACGGAAATGTTTTTCTCTAAAATTGTCTCCTTTCACCTCCTTTTCTGCTCTCTTGCAATGTTCTGTCGTCTGCTTTCGTCTCCACTTTCTACCCCTACCACCACCTCACCTCCTTTGCCCCCTCCTCTAGGCTTTCTACTGCTACTCCTTTTCCTTCTTACTGTTGTCTTTCAGCCACACCCCAGATCTTCTGGTAGCAAAGATCTACACCTAGCCTTCTCGGACAAGGGCGAAAAATCTCAGAGGTCTCATGTGTAAATTTCGCAAATGAAAGATCCCTTGGTGGTCCTAAATCGACAAGAGTAGGCTTCGGTCGCCGCCTGGGCAAGATTCAAAATTTCCTACCAACTGAAATTGTTTAATGTGTCCAGCGGGCTCATATGACCGTATGCAGTTGTGAGTGCCGTAAAACACTTACAGGAGAAAAAAGTTATGGTGAATTTATTTTTAGAAAATTAAATGACATGACGTGTTAAGAATGTAAGAGTATAAAAATTCTATTTTGCGTCAAGAACCATTACTATAACTATACATTTTTATAAAGCTTATAAACTGTAGAATGCGCTGAGAGGGGTCTCACAGTCAAACACAGGTGACTGAAATTCGTGGGGGATTGGAAATAGTGTTCTTCTAGATTTCCGTAATTCGTCATGTTCATGAAAGCCCCAACACCCCTAGTGGGTCGGGGGGATATAAGTAGACCCACTGCTCCGCCAGCAGGAGGTGCAACCCCTTCACTGGCGATTTGTTGTGGACATCTACGCCCATGTGCACTTGCTTTGGTGTATCGTCTGTCTTCTATCGTCTTTCTTCCTTCTTCTTTCGTCCTTCCCCGAGCTGACCGGGGAATAAAATAAAAATAGTTGGCTGTCCCATCAACAAGGGGTGTAACCCCCCGCTGGTGGGATGCCACTCGTATGTCACTAGCTCTCTGACGTAGGGGTGGCATCTTTTGTCCGCTCTTACTATGTCTTCTATCCATCTATCTTTCTTTCCGTTCTGTCGACCGAAGGTCCTGTCCAGCAAAGAATAGACCCCAAATCCCCGCAACGCGAGGCACCCCGTTGACCGCGGGGTGCGACCCGTACGACCGGAGAAGGGGACCCTGGTGGCTGAGGTGTGGCTTTCCTCACCAACACGCCACTTTGGCACTGGATTCGGTCTAGACGGGCGGGTGCAGTGGCCTACTGCACTCAATCGGTTGCGACCGGTTCATAGAACCGGTTTTGGCCAATCTTGGTTAGAAGGCAAGATTTCTTGTCGTCTGATTGGGAGTATACCTCCAGGGTAGCCCTGACACCAGCTATGGACTTCCGAGCAGTGTCCCCTTGTTGGACTCGGTGGCGGGTGGGGAGCCCTGGAGATGAATAAAAACGAATTATATAAGGATATGAAAACACAAATTTCTCCCCCTACCCCAATTCCCAACAAGTCCCTGTCAGGAGGAGCGGGTGTGAATCCTGACCAGGGCAAAAGAAAACGGATGAGAGAGGACGAGAGTATTAGTATCTGGGACCTGCCTAGACAAACATCGCTAGGATGGTCACCTTATTTGGTGATCTCCTCAGCTGATGAGTCAAAAACAAAAGTTACTTCTTTAAGCGTCTTTGCCATTGGCAAAGCTCTCAGAGCCTGTGGCATCCCCAGACCAAAGAAAGTCTCCCCCCAGGGGTCTGGCGACCTCTTGGTGGAGTTTGCCAACGTGGCCGATTCCGTACAATTACGGAAATGTACGTCGTTTGGCGGCATCCCTGTAAGTGTTGAGCCTCACAGGAGTCTCAATACTTCCAAGGGTGTTGTAAAGAGCCGTGACCTAGACGGCTGTACGGAGGAAGAAATGGTGCAAGAAATAGAAGGTGTCACCCACGCTCGTCGTGTCATAGTGCGACGAGATGGGAAAGAGATCCGCACCAACACATGGATACTGTCTTTCGACTGTCCAAGACCTCCTACCAAACTGACGATAGAGTACTTGGAACTAGAGGTAAAACCCTACGTCCCTAACCCGATGCGCTGTTTTTAATTGCCAGCGCTTCGGGCATACAAAATTAAGATGCCGGCGAAATGCTGTTTGCCCTCGCTGTGGCAAGGAGGGTCACACAGAGGAATCCTGCACGTCAGTTCCTCGGTGCCCAAATTGCCAGCAGGGAGGACATCCAGCATATTCGAGAGAATGTCCCAAGTACTCTCAAGAAAAGGCCATCCTAACCCACCGAGCGAAGTTCGGAGGCACCTTTGCCCAGGCTAAGGCAGCCGTCTTCCCGATGGGATTGGATTCAACACGAAAGACATACGCAGACGCTGCCAAGGCAGGCCCCAGAACCGCTGACAACGAAAAAGAAAAATTCCAAACCGTGAAAACGCCACGCACAACCAATAAAAATAAAAAAACCCAAAAGCGCCACGATAACCAGGAGGACATGGAGCTCTCCCTCCACACATCCCCTCCAAAACCTCTCAACATCTTCACCCCCAAAACCCTCACCATCTCCACCTTCATCATCACAACCATCCTCATCCTCACCACCATCTCCATCCTCACATACATCATCCTCATCCACATCCTCATCCTCACCACGCTCATCTTCATCCCCACCGCCAACTACATCTTCATCTTCACCTCCATCCCATCATCCTTCATCCAATAAAGCCCCTCCACCCACTCCCCGCACCCGCTCCCCCTCCTCTACCCGCATCCAGGACTCCGGTCCTCCTCCCCCTCCACACTCTCCCTCAAAAAAGGCTGCGGTCCACCATGACCGCAGCAGAATAAAACAAAGACAAAGGTCACCAACGACCCCCCAAAAAAATGTATCGAACCCGTGCCTTCAAAATAAATTAAAATGGCAGTTCTTCAGTGGAACATTCGCGGTTTGCGTGCAAACCAGGCAGAACTCTCTTATCTTTTGACCTCACACACCCCAAATGTAATCTGTCTACAAGAAACTAAATTGCCAACACCCACATTCACATTAAAAAACTATCAAACTTACAACCAAATATACACCGACAACCAAATCGCCTCTGGGGGCAACTCCATTTTAATAAATAACCAAACACTACACTGACAAATACAACTAAACACAACACCTCAAGCAGTTACGGTCAGGGTCACCCTACGCCGTCCTATAACTATCTGTTCAATATACATCCCTCCAAATTATCCTCTATCTTTAAGAGAACGGGGGCTCTCGTGGCCTAGAGGTAAGGTGTTGGCCTCTCATTCAAAGGTCCCGGGTTCGATTCCGGGTAGCGACCAAAACATTTTCTTCTCTAAAATTGTCTCCTTTCACATCCTTTCCTGATCTCTAGCAATGTTCTGTTGTCTGCTTTCATTTCCACTTTCTGCCCCCACCCCCTCACCTCCTTTGCCACCTCCTCTGGGCTCCTGACTCTTTCTGCAGCCTTTCTACTGCTACTCCTTGGCTACTCCTAACTGCTGTCTTTCTGCCACACCCCTGATCTTCTGGTAGGAAAGATCTACACCTAGCCTTCTCGGACAAGGGCGAAAAATCTCGGAGGGCCCGTGTGCAAGTTGCGCACGTTAAAGATCCCTTGGTGGTCTAAAATCGATAAGAGTAGGCTTCGGCCGCCACCCGGGCAAAATTCAAAATTTCCTACCAACGAAAAAGTATTAGGTGTGTCCCGCGCGCTCATATGACCTTATGCAGTTGCGAGCGCCGTAAAACCCTATACTGAACAAACAATTTAAGAGAACTAATAAACCTCAGAGACCAGCTCCCACAACAATTCATGTTGGGAGATTTTAATGCCCATAGCCCTCTTGGGGGAAATGAACCAACTGATACTGAAGGTAAAATCATAGAAGGTTTCTTAATAAAAACCAATACTAGTGTTTTTAACGACAATTCCCCAACATTTCAAAATTCAAATAACCTAAACTTTTCATCCATAGATTTAACCCTATGTGATCCTGACCTAATTCCAGACTTTCAGTGGTCGGTCCTGGACGACCCACACGGATCGGACCACTTTCCCATCACCCTAATTTCAGACATTCCACACCGAACTCCTATCCCGGACCGTTTCAATCTTAAAAAAGCGGACTGGGATGGGTTCCACATGGAATGTCTGGAGAAACTCAATCCATCTCAAACACAAACACAAACTTTTGAACGATTTCATGAAACCCTTCTCGAAATCGTTCAAAAACACATACCAAAATTGTCCACCAAACCCCCAAAAAATAAATGTTGGTTCACTGAAGACTGCCAAAAAGCTGTTGCGGCCAAAAAATCAGCTCTCAGGAAGTTTGTCAACTCTAAAACTAACGAAGACCTCATTAATTTAAAAATTGCGCAAGCCCAAGCACGCAGAAAAATCAGAACAGCCAAGAAACCATCTTTTCGAAATTGTCTAAAAAATCAACAACAACACACCAATGCACAAAGTCTGGAAGATGATAAAGAAATTAAAAGGTACTAAAAAAAGACACAAACACATCATAAAACCGAATAACTCCTTCGTAGAAACCGAAAAAACAGTTGCTGACTGTATAGCATCAACTCTCTCTGGAAATTCCTCTACCCACAATTACAACCCTGAATTCAAAAAAGTAAAAATGTCTTCTGAAAAAACAACTGTTGATTTTACCTCTTCAAATGGAGAAAACTATAATTGCAGCTTTTCTCTTAATGAATTAAAATGT
Source organism: Aplysia californica (assembly GCF_000002075.1). Lineage (NCBI taxonomy): Eukaryota > Metazoa > Mollusca > Gastropoda > Aplysiida > Aplysiidae > Aplysia > Aplysia californica. The sequence continues at coordinate 49,857 of NW_004797435.1, read as the reverse complement.
AATATTGCAGAACTATCAAACACAGCTCCAGGCCCTGATCAAATACACAACGAAATCATCAAACGTCTTCCAGACGAAACACTCCTATTACTCCTTGATATTTACAATGAACTCTGGCATTCTCAACAATTTCCGAACAGTTGGCGTCTTGCCACTGTTATACCAATCCCAAAACCAGGAAAAGATCACTCTAACCCTTCAAACTACCGTCCCATAGCCCTTACAAACTGTTTCTGTAAACTTATGGAAAAACTTATTAACAAACGTCTAATGTGGTTTCTCGAAACCTCAAACTCCTTATCCAATTTTCAATGCGGTTTTCGCAAAAATCGCTCTACTATTGACCATCTCGTCCGACTTGAAACTTTCATTCGGGAAGCTTTCATTCGAAAAGAGCACCTTGTGGCTATTTTTTTCGACTTAGAAAAAGCCTTCGACACCACATGGAAACATGGTATTTTAAAAGACCTGCATGACTTGGGCTTACGCGGAAATCTTCCCGAATTTATACGAAACTTTTTGAAAGATCGATCATTTCAAGTAAAAGTAGGTTCAACCCTATCAAATTTACACACCCAAGAAGAAGGCGTCCCCCAGGGAAGCATCTTATCGCCCATTCTTTTTTAAATCAAAATCAATTCCATCACAAAAACCCTTCAAAACAATCCTAGGTGCTTTCCGTACTTCACCTGTAGAAAGTTTACAGGCAGAAGCGCATGAACCAGCTTTAGAACTTAAAAGGAAAAAACTCTCTTTGCAGTATGCTTTGAAACTTAGCTCAGTACCCCAAAACCCAGCCCACAAATGTGTCTTTGGCCTTCCCGAAGATCTCAAAACTCTATCCCCCTTAGGAAATAAAGTAAGCCCTTTCGGAATAAGAATCCAGAACGATCTCAAAGACATTGATTTTTCTGAAGACATAATCGAGCCCTTTGCCATGTCCAGCATACCTCCATGGCATTTAACCAAACCAAACATAGATACTAGTCTTGAAAAACACAACAAAAAGTCTACAGACAAAACTACATACTTAAACTCATACAAACAGCTAATAAATAGATACCCTGAAGCAGAGATACTTTTTACAGACGGATCCAAAAATGACTCCTCAGTAGGAGCTGCTGCCCTTGCATCGCCACACAGCTTAAGCTTAAGGAAACTCCACCCAGAAGCTTCAGTCTACACTGCTGAGGCTACAGCTCTTGAAATGGCCCTAAATATTATAGATCAATCAACCAAGTCTACTTTCCTAATCCTTTCAGACTCTCTCTCTTGTCTGAAATATTTAGAGCGCTCTGACACCTCCGACAACAGAATTTTAAAACTTATCATTAAACTGCATTTTCTACATCAGTCTGGAAAAACTATTACAGTAGCTTGGCTTCCAAGCCATGTAGGCATTGATGGCAACGAAGCCGTTGACCAATTTGCCAAAGAATCTCTAAAACTACCTGAAAACAAAAATAGTAAAATTCCTTTCTCTGACATGAAACCGAAAGTAAAAGAACACATCACATCCTCCTGGTCCCATATTTGGAATCAACAAGTACACAACATACTCCATTACATTCAACCGAAACTTACGCCCAGGAAACCACTCTCTCTACCACGAAGAGAAAAAGTAATTTTTACCCGACTAAAGATAGGACACACGCACGTCACGCACAAACATTTGCTCGAAGGAGAGGAAGCTCCTTTTTGCGTGGCGTGCAACACAAATTTCACAGTTCGGCACATCCTAACGGAATGTGTCGAATTTAATTATGTTCGTGAGAAATATTTCAAATGTAAAGATATTAAGACCCTTTTTGACATCATAGAGCCTAGAAAAATTTTAAGTTATATAAAAGAAATTGGACTAATAGAATATGAATATATATAGTCATTGTTATCGGTGTATATATACATACGGTGTATATATACATACACTGAAATTTATATTGTATATATACAAATGTAAATAAGCCTTTTCCATATTTACCAAAAATTTTTTTTAAAATAAATGTTTGTTCGTCTTTTTAGCATAATGGAAATAGTGTGATCGTTTGCGGTTGCGAGCTCCGAAAGACTCTTACTAAAAACACGTCTGATTTTGTAGCGGTGAAACCTGATGGCGCTTAAATGACCAAATTGTGTCGATAGTACGTAAAACATCTACCCAATCAATAAAATCGAAAGCCCCAAATACAAAGAAATAGAGAAAATCAAGGGAGGTAAAAAAGAACGTTAAAACAATTAACATGGTTAGCTCCCTCGATGAATGTGTTGACGGTGTGAAAGCAAGAAGATGAATGAATGTGGACAGCAGAAGATCTCACGTGTGCTCAGCTGACTCCTACGCCATTCCTTTCTTCTCATTTCATTGGCTTACAGAAAGTTATGCCTCTTGTCATCTGCACCCCCAGCGACCCTCACCATGATTGCACACGTGGCGAGCCAGTCATGCGGTTCGGTCTGCATCACTCCTCGTCCCCCCTTCTTCCAGCTTCTCTTAGTGAGACGAGGCCCATGTTTTGGCTGTAACAGAAACAAAGAAACACCTACCCGCGGCCAGAAAGGCTGTATAGCCAGGTCTTTAGTTGAGAATGCGAAGTGGATTTGTTCGAGACTCAAGTGTTGCATGTTCCGAGTGTTCAGGAACTCCGTGAAGTCAATACAAAGATAACATAAGCACTGAAACGGGACCAAGCATTATGTTCAAGGTACCCGAGAATTCATGATTTTCATATTCGGGATTCATGGACTCACTGCATATTCATAAAAAATACACTGAGGGATATAGTGACACATTTGTAAACAAAATGATCTGATATTCATTGTCAATGACAGAAGATCACGGTCACTGAACATTTATTTTTTTTCCCCGCAGTAATGTAAGAATATTCGACTCAAAAGCTTTCAGAAAATGTATAGTTATCAGTACCTCATTTGCTGTCTTCTATTGCTGTTCTTTATTTTCTTATCCTTATTCTAAATAAATTCTTTTAAATAGCCTTGACACCACAGCACATTGTATTGGGTACTTGGAGGATTAAAAAAAAAAGATTCTTGTGTTTGTTATTAATGTGATTTGTGCTTCTTGTTACAGGTTCTACAAAGGCCTTGTTCCACTGTGGGCCCGTCAGATCCCATACACAATGATGAAGTTTGCTTGCTTTGAACGCACAGTCGAGCTTTTGTACAAGAATGTGGTACCAAAGCCACGTTCAGAGTGCACCAAGGGAGAGCAGCTTGTTGTCACATTTGCCGCCGGTTACATTGGTATGTGTGTTCTCAGTGATAATGCTCAGCATTTTAAAAATAAAGTAGATTGTGCTATGTGAGTAAGGGGGGATTTAGGCCGATTCACCCAAGTGTTTGTTATTTCTGATGATATACATGTTTACATGTTGTGATTAGTCAAATGTGTGTCCAGTTTTCTGTATTGATCATTTTGTGTTATTAGTGAGGATTAGTATATTTTCTTTGTCTGCTTTGGGTGAATATGTGTAGTGGAGCAGTGCTTACAATCTTCAGTATTTTTACGCAAATCTGTACTGATAGGTCCGTGCTCCCCTATCATAACCAATTTCATCTGTAAAAAATACGATAGCCTAGGGCTACCGAAATTCCGTTGCAAAGGATCCGTGATCGCTTTCATGTTGTCTTGTAAAAGTCAGTGCTTCCAGTTTTCGGCAAATAGAAAAATTTCCGCAAAAATTTGTGTTTTAAAAAAATAATTAAAAATTATATTATTTTTAAAAATGCGAATTCCGGAATTACTAAGTCAACAATAGCCAACTCATACTGGAAGTGCTCTTTTATAATCTGAAGGTGTAGACAGTGTCTGTCACTTCTAAAGCACAAGCAAGCAGAGCACCAGCACTGTAAACAAGAGGAAGAAATGTGGTTCAATAGATCTTGGGCCTGCCAAGAAAAGGAATGTCTCAAGAGAGTTTGATTTTTTTATCAGACTTGTTATTTGAAAAAATTATGTTGTGGATTTAAGTTGAACATTAACTGTCAAGTTATTTAGATCTAGCTTTTATACTCTTGGGGGAACAACAGCACAAGGGAGAACAACATGGCCTTGGACTATACGGGTACCACACAACATAAGCAGAAAAAAAGTTGAACTATAACTGTCAAGTTTTATAGACCTAGCTGTTATACTATTATGGATGTACAGTACTGGTACAAGGGAGAAAGCGTGGCCTGGGATTTATATGGATCAACATAAGCAGAAAACGATGTATGCAAGTTACGTTTTTTTTTCCACTTACTTTATTGTTAAAACAGTGCTTCCACTCTTCCGTATTTTTACGGAAATCCGTACTTTCTGCCAGTTCCGTACTTGTTCCTGCATCATTATCAACTCCGTCCGCTGCGACAGCGTAGGATTACCGAAATTCCGTAGCAAAAGATCTGTACTCGCCTTTGTACCGTCTAGTACTAGTATAAGTTACGGATTTTTACGGTAATTCTCTCGGCCACAAGTTAATGTTATAGAAACCTGCCAGATTGAGCATTTCCTGCAATCGGCCATTATTCCGCTAGCCCCTTGCATTCATTGCGGGCTTGTCGGCAGTACATTTTTACCTGTGGATTGATCGAAATCTGGCGAATGTTTTGTGCCAATTTCCTCCTTTCTATCATTCACTCATTCCTTCTGTCTATCTTCGGATTGTTGCCGCGGCTGGAAAATCTGCGCGTTGATCAAGTAAATTGACTTGTGAACTTAGACAGAAAATTACTGTTAGAAAGAAACTTTTGTACAAATTTGTCTAGATCTAGAGAAATGATCAATACGGAGATTCTACGGCACGGGAACGCTATAGGGGCCGCGATGAAAGAAATTTATGCTAAAACTAACCTAAAACTACTTAAGTCAAGAATAATTCGAAGTGGTTTTCCGAGGTTGTGACAAGCGACATTCAGGCGTGAAATTTAAGGAAAATTAGGGTATACGCGGGGTAACTGTATTGTGAAGGTACATATTGTCGGCCTTATGATAAAACCGACTAACCCCAGCGAGGTAAATTTTGCAGGAGAAGGAATAAACTGTTTAATTTCAAAACAAAGGCGTCTAACGATAAATCAATGCTTTAAACACCTATAAAAACACTTTACCGAAAAACTGTAGACCTTTTTTTCCTTTAAAAATTGCTTTTAATGAAACTGCGTGGATTAGATGGTTATGTCGCTCAAATTTTCCTGGATAAAACCAACCAACTCTCAATTTTGTGGGTTGACTGATTTTATCAGGAAGCTACTGCTGGGCTTGAGTTTGGTTGAATTCAGCCAAACCACACTTGACGGTAACGTATTTGATCGAGGAGGAGGAGGAGGGGGAGGAGGAAGAGGGTGAGAAGGAGGAGGATAAGGAGAAAAAAAGAGGAGGAGTAAGAAGAAGAAAAAGGAAGAGGAGGAAGACTCTATTATTGCTACAAACATACTATCAGCTGCTGCCATTTCATAGCTACGGATTCAATTCGGGCAAAAACAGCAGTCCCAAAGGAGAACATTTTAGAGAAGTAGAAGAAGCAGAACACAGCAATGGGTGTATTAATTACATTTGAAGTAGAAGAACAGGAGGTTTGAAGGGTAAGGGAGAGCAGCTACAGCAACAACTACAAAAACAACAACTACAACAACAAAAACAACAGTAGTAGCAGCAGCAGCAGGCCTTTAGAATTTATGACAGTGTCTGAGACGGTACTATTGGCACTAGGTCGCCATTCAAAGGCCTGGAAAAAGGTAATACTAAGAAAAATGAAAGTAGAAAGCCACACAAAAGCTCTGCTACCTTTGCAATGGTTTGGGTGAAGTTGGTTACATATTATTATACAAAAAGACTCTGTGAGTAACAAAGAATGCGCCAACTTTCTCCAAGGTGCGTGGCTTGACAACTACTACTTTATTGAGTTTTCTCGACGATAGAAGAGCATGTCTGCCTCACTATGTGTCCTATGGCTACAACAAGGCAATACGACAAAAGTTACCATTGTTTTGAAAGACTCTACAATAATCGAATTTGGCTTGATCGCTTTCAAAACTTCTTATGGAGGCAAATTTTCATGGTAATTGTGGTAGCATCGTGGTACGACGGCCTTCAACTCCAGTAGATGTTTATACTGGTTGGCAGTTATCTTCAATCTGTCTTTGCAGAGAGGTCCAGCAGTAACCGTCGTACACAGGGTGTTCAGATTTCTTGGTCCTTGCAGCGCCTGCTATCCATCATCAAAGTTCAGCTTGTACTGAATTTTAAAGACTGGAGTGTACTTTGATGCCTGCAAGTCACTGACAGTAGGGTCGCCTGCTTTTCTCCCTGGACGGATTGTTTAGTGCTCTCCGACCTTTGCGAAATCTTTGAAAAAGCTGTGGGCCAGGTACATAACTTCATAGGGCCTGGGAATGCGTCTGGCTTTGAGCATGATGTTCACGTAGTCCATTGGGATGTACATCGGTGCGTTTTTTAGCGATCGCTCAATAGTGCCATGGACTGAATCCACTTCCATTTGGGTATGGCCCTTGGTGAGAATTTCTGCTCAACTGTGATGTCAAGCTCTTTGGCCAGCGAGACCATTGCACTCACCAGGGTGGCTTTCTGTTTTAGTAGTTGCACCAATCACTGCAGATGATGAAGTGGTTGAAGTCAGTCACTTGCAATATCAGTTAGTGAGTCAGACATGATGAAAACTGTTGAAGCTCAGACCAACTTCACTTTCATACCAGACATATCATCTGGCGTCTCTGGTAGCAAGATCCTAAATCGTAAAATTGTGTACAGCCAGTTTTGTTTTATAATATAAGGTGGATGTCTTTAGTGATGAGACTAGAAGGACGCACTGGATCTCCGTACAAAGGACACACACTTTGTTCTCTGGGTTCAGTGCAGCCTCCCTGTCCTTCTCCTTCTCTGGTCTAGCTGCAGCTTTCCTCATATTCATATTTGATGAGCTGTGTATTCTGTTTCTGTGAGGTTTCCAGATTTGAAGCTGGTACAAATGTCGCACTGGTCTTTCTTGGTTGAAAGTAAACCCAAATTGTTTTTCTTTAACTTTTGGCAGAACACTTGATAGCTCAATGTGGCTTTCACCC
>NW_004797435.1:25489-42677 GCF_000002075.1 Aplysia californica | reverse complement strand
TGTCTAATCCGGCCAAAAGAGATTTCTGGAAATTCAAGATTCCCTGATCTAGGCCAAAAGTGGACAGCAGCAGAGAATTTTATATTTACTTAAGAACATTTACGATGCACGCAACGACATAAGGCTGTCCTCGTCGAATTATGTCATTGTCTCGCCGCGCTCTTTGTCGCATACTTCCGCAGCAGTAGCATACTTTTGGATTCCCCGCTTTCACGACTTTTCGCATTTTTCACTTCACAAGTTAACCAAACACCTCGCCGTGTGACTAAAGGGAAGTAATATCAGTAATAAGTCATTTAATTGACAAGTTGATCATTTCGCTTGTTAAACGATCTTAGGAGTTAGGGGTTTTAGGGTTAGGGGTTTTGTTCCTTGAGCCTGTTCAATTTTTCAATCAATCAAAAGTTGTTCTCATGTCTGCAGATGTTTCATGTTTGACAGGTAGGTCCAGATGTCTTTTTAAAACATTTTTCTTTCCTCTTTTGAGGAAGAAACGAAAAAGAAACGTATTAATAAGAACAGAAAATGCAAAAACAAGATGAAGCCAAACGCACAAACTAATTACACTCAGAATGCATGACGGCAGCTAATAGTGACCATAGCCACTAACCTCTGAGCCAGAGATAACACCTCTAGGTATCCAGGTTCTCCGTCAAAAGTTGTCTCAGTCAGTCAGCCTTGTAGTTTCCTTAGGCGGACCCTCCATAGACGGCACACGGCACACGGCACACAGCACACGGCACGCGTGCGAAATAGAATCAAACACAACCATTTAGAGTTGCACACTCCATTGACGGCACGACACAGCCACGACGAAACATTGCGTGCCTTGCTTTGCTGCATTGCTCGTTTTTTGTGTCGTGTGCTGCCAAAATGGATGACTACAAGAAAGAAATTATTGAACTTGTGGAAGACCAATCGCTTCTTTGGGACCCCCAAAACCCGATTGGTTCACGATAAATTACAACCAATTGGTTGTAGACGAGGAAGCACTAGGTTCTTCAGTTCATCATACGTTCTGTATGACATTCTTAGGTAGTTGAAGAACAATGTCTCATCTCTACGTCTCATCATGGAGCTGAAAGGTCGATGAAACTCTCCTCTACTACTCCTCAATAGAAAATGTTCTCTGCACCACATGATCCGCTTTTTCCTCTTCTTTTTTCGATTATTTAGAATTGCTAACATGATCAGAGTATCTTCATCAGACGAATCCATAGTTGTGATGTGTTGTGTTGTGATGTCGTGCTATGGCCTATGGAGGGAGGGGTATTAGCCTGTGGTACGGCACGTGCCGACAAGTCATGTGCCGCGTGCCGTGTGCCGTCTATGGAGAGTCCGCCTTAGAGAAAGTTGAATTTGAAAATAGCAAAAGTTGCAAAAAGTTTCAAGAAAAGTTGCAAGACGTGTACAGAGCTAAAAATGTCATGGAATATATTGGAATACATTGTTGGTATGCTCATTGCAATCAAAGTAACCAACGTGAGTTTTGTTAGATCAAAATCAAAAGTTAAATGTGAATCTCTACCGTAGTAAAACCAAAACTGCATGGAGGTTGTATGGTGTACCAAAACAGTTTAAATATAATCTTACACCTTTTGGGGGATTTTTGCACCCCACCCCCCTTTCACACTTTTCTTACATTTTCCTCCCCACCCCCCGCCCCCCCCAAACCCGAAAAAAAATAAATTTATCGCAAAAAAAAAAAAGAAATTCGCAAACTGCAAATCTGTGTTAAAATCATACATGTGACATACATGTAATAATTAAATATGGTATAAGCGGAACTTTTCCGGAAATATTAAACTTCTAAGTGAATAGCAGAGTTTACTCTTTTTTATGTCATGTTTTGTCTTTAAAAATGTATGTTGTCATAAATTATTTTCCTTTTTTTTTCACCTTACAAAAGTGAAAATTACATTGGTTCAAGACCCCCCCCCCCCTCCCCTCCCCCCTTCTTACACTTTTCTTTTAAATAAGTCAAGACACCCCCCCCCCCTTTTTTAGGCCTTTTCCAGGCGTAAGATTATATTTGAACATCCCCTACGGGTTTTCTGGATGAATCGATCCATGTCTAGATCTACCCTCCTGGCCTAAGATTTAGTCTTTCACAAATTTTGGTATTAGATCTATCTACCTGGTGCTACGGAACCAAGCAAGCTAAGTAATCAGACGATCGTGTTTACGATTGAGTTTACTCTATTATAGATATCTGGAGTCTAGATTTAGCTAGATCAAGAAGAAGTAGAAGATGATTCAGTCCAAACAGGACTATTTTGGGGAGGTCCTGGTCAGGTCGGGACGGGTCGGTTTGCTCGACAGACTGACGGCGCATAGTGGCTATCGTGGCACAAATCGATCGCGCCCGACTCATTGCCTCAAAAAGAAACGCGTTGTTTTCAGGCAACGAGTCGGGCGATCATCCCAGCCCAATCTCATCCGCAACGGGCACTGGGCACCCCGTAGTGCAAAGGAAGTGGTAGATCTAATTTCAGGTACGAATTGACCCCTTCGCGTCGTTATTTATTATTTATTTTTAGTTGTGGAAGAAAATTTCGGTTATTTTTACCGAAATTAAATTATTATTTTTCCAACTTTTGCAGAAAATTGTCTAAAATTCGCGAATTCACAAAAATGGCAAAAGTTGCGTACGCAACTTGCGGGTTGCGCGCGCGGATTTCTCTGAGGACAGCCAGGGTGAAAAAGTAGTTTTTGAGAAAAACGCAAAAGAAAACCCCCAGCTATTTGAGTTTGACAACGTCAAAGTTCGAAAACGTAGTTTTTTAAACAATAAATTTGATATTTTTGAAACGTTGGCCCCTCTCTGATATATTAAATGAAATTAATGTTATATGTTCATTTCCCCACGAAATAAGCTTTCAGTGACAGGTGAACATGACCACCTTCAGTAATTTTTAGTTAGTAACATGTACTACCCTTGACCAGTCACGTACAAATCAGAACAATTGTTCAGTAACACGCTCTGAGATTGCACCAACCCAAACATGTATACACACACACACACACACACACACACACACACACACACACACACACACACACACACACACACACACACACACACACAAACTCACACACTCACACACATGCACACAATAACATACGCTCTCACACGCTGAGTGTGGTTGAATGAGTACGCGCGCATGCCCGCATGTGTGTGTTTGTCACGTATCCCAAGTGCTCACATTTTTAAAATCTGTCAAGGGTACAGTAGTCTCCGCCTAAACGCACGGTGCTCGGGAGGGCTCCTTAGCGTGTGTTTATACGGAGCGTGCGTTTACATGAACCTTTGCAAGGGGAGGAAGGGACGCAGTGATCACAATTCCTTATTACTCTAGTGATCTCCCTTGGAGGGGTACATTTTGGCAGATAATGTGACGACACATGACTGTTTTGTGAAGGATTCCCCGACAGGAGTTAAAAATACAAAGGCGTTAAAGGGGGGGGGGGGAGGAAAAAGACAAACTCGGTGTAATAAATATGCACTATAACTGTTGGTCATAGTCATAGAGACAACGGACCAGCCACGTGGCTTTTCCAAGCAACCATCCCGACCGTAAATTCATGAGAATCATCCTCGAGAAACATTTTCTCTTGTGATTCGTTGAACAAGTACATTATAAGCTCTTCGAGCGCAGCTTATTAGGCTTACTTGGCTAATCTTTAATCCTATAGAGGCCTGTCTAGTGTTTTACGGCAATCACGCAAGTTGCATGTAGATCTAACTAAACATTACACGCAGTCACTCAAACTCAAACACCAGTCTGAAACCTTCTCTCAAAGATACATTTCCAGTCACAAATCAAAAAACATTTCAGTCCCCCCACCCCCAACTTAACCGACCAGCTCTAGACCGACACCTATGCGTCAGTGAAAAGTAGGGTGTGTGTAAACGCTGTCCGTCACTCTCACCAAATATACAGTTTTCTAGTAAATTCTAGGCTTGTCTTTTGCAAGCTGTGCCGGTTGTAGTGAAAATTTACCCTTGCCAAGCTTAACTTGTCGGCGTGTTTCGCGGATCGGAGCGTGCGTTTAGAAAGAGTGACCGTGCGTTTGTACGTCTAAATTATATAGTAAAAAACTCGTCCGATGACGAAAGCGTGCGTTTGAGCGGAGCGTGCTTTTGTATGGCGTGCGTTTAGGCGGAGACTACTGTACTGTAAAATAATTTAGGAAAATGAGAACCATTTGTGAATTTAGTCTGACTAGGTTACAGGAGAATCCCACTATTCGTTACAGAAGTTCTGGGCAGTCAAAGAATGCGCTTTATGTGGCGACAGTCATGAGAGACACACTTCCTTGTTCGGCGTTGAAACATGATTTACTACCTTCTGCTCTGGCGCTGCTCTCGGAGAATTTTACATTTTATATGTGCTCCACGTTTTGCCTCAGTTCACAATGGTTGGGAAAAGTCTGGACACACATCTGCCCCATTGTTGGAAGTCCAACGGGTTCAGGCTGGGATTGTGTGAAGCTCAGGCACAAGGTATACCGCAACTTCTGTTGAAGTGATTCTGGTTCCACTCGATGACTAGAGCTTATAGCGTGCTCCTTCTTGCTAGAACCACGGTCATTTCCGCTCCTGAGGTCCCACATAATCTTCCCAATGATCTTCAACACCGATCAAGAATCTTCACATATTGATCTACTACCACTGTTCTGTTGCTATACCATAGTCTTCAACCAGTTCGGACCAATGAGTCCTACAGCAACCCACGCATTCTGTGTGTGCAGGTTGCGGTCAACGACTTTGTCTGGTCTTTCTGGACTCCAGTGAAAGTCATTTCTTGTGTTCACGTCTTTGTTCAAATAAAGATGGGCTTCATCACAGAACAACTCTTTCTATGAATGAATTATCATTATCATTATCCTCAAGAAACCATAGCCACCGTTTGATCTGTTCCCTGACGTGGGAACCGGAAATGACTAAGAGTTATATTGAAATGGCATGCCTTCAAATTGAGAACGTATATTAAAATTTTGTCAACAGAAATTATCGAAAGATAGAGTTCAACTCTCCGACGACTAACCATTTTGTTAGACACAGGTACACATGTCTAGCCTTTTAAAATCTACATACCTTCCAAGGATAGTGTTGTTTGATGGCAGACTGCAGCCCATCCTATTGTTGATTTTCGACGATAACGTTTTGTGCTATGAGGCATGCCATTTTCACTTATTATCCTATTGTGAGTCTCAAGATCTACGCTTGTCCAGTTGCCTCTCCCCTTTACTTTACTTGTCCAAAATTGATAGCTTTCTATCTCTGACAGAGTTCCTCTGTCTTTGTCGTTACGCACGTTACGTTTTTTTTTACCACACCAATTAAAACTCAATCTGTCTTGCAAATGCGGGAGTTGAGACAGTTACTGCAATGGTCAGGGAAGAGTACACAGTTCGATATGATCCCGTCTGGAGCGAAGTTAGGTGGAGAGCTCAGATGCGAGAGCGATGTGTAGCGAAAACGAACGCGTCGGTCAGTTCCCACCTTGGTGTGATCCCGTCTTGAGCTTAACAATGTACCGTTTTTTTATTCGAGTTTTACAACGTTTATGTGATCACATTCACTAGAGTGGCTGATGTTTGACGCGACGGGCAGCTCAATGATCGTAACTTTTCACTCATGGTTTGTCGGCTGTGTCCGCCCGGGTGTTTGTTCCGTAAATTATGATTTGAAATGCGGCATCTTAGCCCAATGTTGACCGTCAGAGTGAATCAGAACGGGATCTTATCAGTCACTTTTGTATAGTATAATTCCTTTTTAAAAATTAAAACAGCTGGGGATCGTACACGGAAGGATCTTAGGCGGAGACTAAATTGTAAGATGTAATCCACATTTTTCAACTTACTAACTTTCAAATTTGATGTCGATCGAGTAACAAATAACTGCCAAGAGCTTTTGTTTGAATTTCACTAGAGTCGAAACAACTGATACAGAGTGTGTGTGTGTGTGTTTAGTTGTATGTGTATATATTATATGCTTTCACCCGTGTAGTTCTCGGGGCAGACAGAGGAGCAAAGAATTGGACCACTGTATCCGTACTGCGCATGTCGTAGAAGGCGACTAAGGTCGGGCGGGCAAAGGATTAGCAGCCCTTTCCCGTAAAACAAAAAAAAAACAAAAAAAACATCAACAGCTAAAACAAAACGACCGCCAGTTCTGGAAGTTGGAGGACCTTCATCACCCAGGAGAGGAGAGAATATGGAGTGTAGAATGACAGGGTGGTGAAAACCGAAAGGAAACCACCAAGCCGAGAAACCTCCTGTCGACCAGAAGACCAAAGATGACATGGAGGCGAGTGGCGAGTGGTATGCAGGAATGGAAAGGCCGGGATATCATGGAAACAGCTAGAAAGGGATGCACAGGACAGGCTTCAGAAATGTTGTTGATGACCTATGCTCCACTGGGAGTTAAAAAGGGAAAGCGATATATATATATATATATATATATACATATATATATATATATATATGTATATATATATACACGTTGCAAGTATATTATGCATATATGTATACATAAATAATATATCAGTGTCTGTGGTGTAGCAGTTATGTGCTTTTCCGTCGCCCGCAGAAGACCCAAGTCTGATTCCCAAGTAGAGAGAATCTTTATAGGGTATTTCGGTCTTTCTTCTGGGATGTTGTTTCCTAATCAGCCCAGGTTGACCCTGATAAGCAGGATCGAGAGTTTGCCTTCTAAATGATCCAAGTTGTGTTAATGGAGGCGTAAAACGCCTATCTTTCAAAATGTAGATAATATGTATGTATAATATAAAAAAGACACGTAGCACGTACACATACACATACATACACACACACACACACACACACACACACACACACACACACACACACACACACACACACACACACCGAGAGACAGACAGACAGACAGACAGACAGACAGACAGAGCGAGAGGGGGGGGGGACAAAAGAGAGAGAGAGAGAAAAGGTAATGGTAGAGAGAGGGAGGGGGCGGAGTCAAGTACAATCCTTCCATGTCTTTGTTTTAACTCTCCTTCTCTAAAGCACTCGCTGTTTCTATAGAGCAACATTTCGTTAGGTTTAGCTCACTAGCACAGTGAGAACATTAAATATAACACTCTGGGGTTGATGAGATCAGAATGATGAAAAAAAACCTGAACCTGGGCTGCTTGTAGTGTAAGCTATTTACTAAAGTTTACATTGAAAGGCATGGTCACTTTTCCTAAAGAGCCCAGATCCGTCATTCCGCCTGTTTTCTTTTACTTCTCATCCGCACCCCATGTCAACCAACCATGGAATAGAACCGGATATTGAATGCATCTGGAATGCACGCTCGGATGTTTGTATGTGTAGGAGGGCCTCTTATTGAGGACCCAAAAGTGACACCGTTTTTCTGATAGGTTATACATGCTATTGCAAAAATGATCTACAGTATGTACATGTCATGTCACTCTGACCGGCTTGCAGGACAAACTGCTACGTTAGGTCGTAGGTCGCTTGAATATCTGATTGATGCGTATGGGATGATTTGTTAAAATGAATGAGAAAAAGAGACCAAGGATTCCTTCTCTTTTCTGAGAGTCCGATGTCGATGGATGCGAGGTTGACTGTGCATCGGTACGTTGTCTTTTCCAATGATACATTATTACTGTAGTTAGTGCTGAAGCAATCTCTATTCTTTTGAAAGAAAGGCTTGTTCTGTATGGGATTTCCATATGAATGAGCCTGCTAATGGTCTTCTGATTATGTTCATGAATGAACGTGACAATGCAATACACTTTGTAATGCAAGCCTCACCAGGACTACACTTTTCAACAATACAACTACTGGTATATGAGTAGCAAGCAAGAAGTTTATCAAGGACCACTAAACAAGTTTTAGATATTGGATAACTCCGCAAAGCGTCCCTGGCACTATAATATAAGCAAAACTATACTTTACTGGTCGAGCAATAGACATACACAAATACATTTTTGCAACACATCATTCCCATACCTCTCCCCCACCCCTCTCTTCATTCCCATACCTCTCCCCCACCCCCTCTCTTCTCTCTCTCTCTCTCTCTCTCTCTCTCTCTCTCTCTCTCTCTCTCTCTCTCTCTCTCTCTCTCTCTCTCTCTTCTCTTCTTTCTTTCTATCCCTCTCTCTCTCTCCCTCCCCCCTCTCTTTCTCCCTCACTACGTACAAAAATAATGACACGCATCATGATAATTGTAAGTACAAACATTGAAAATAAACGTGAAATGAAATATGACGATGAGAGTAAAAACTTAGATAAAAGGGAAACAGCATAGATTTACCTGCTCTTTAACCTACAGAAAAATGAGGGATCAGAAACAGGATTATGTGTTGTCAAATACAAAAGCGAATTAGACGGTTTCATCAGTGGCAATACTTCAAACGACCCTCTAATCGAAAGAAGAAATGGCAGTGATCGTAAAGTACTGTTGGAGACCATAATAATACACCGCACGGCCTTCACAACTGAGTGTTGAAGTCATATAATATTATTTTTAGCAACGGGGTTTCGTTTTGTTCAAGACAACCCAAAATCTACAAAAAGAGGAGCCCTGTATCTTGCGTATATGTGCTCAACTGTCAGAAATACAAAAATCTTGATGGTCTTGCTTGATCGTTTATTGTCTTGAAAAAAGAAAAGCTTGGGAGCACAACGATACTAAACATGTTAGGGTGACCTGGAGACACATGGTTCTTTTCACGTTCCAATTATGTGCTAATTTGAAGAAAACGCACCAACTTTTGAATAGGGTGCCCTCCGGAAAACGCCTCTAACGGTGAATTCTTGTCTTTTTGAGAATTAAACATCAAGCGATATCGATTCTTTAGATATTCAGGTACCCAAAAATGGGCACAGTTAAAAATCAAAATTTTCACCCAAATATCGTGTTTTGAAGACACGTGACATGCCTTAAGTGATAAGTTGGTTATTTCCCTTGGTAATGGGTTGGGATTTTGTTCCTTGACCATGTTCAATTTTTCAAACCATCATAAGTTGTTCTCATGTCTGCTGATGTTTCATGCTTGACAGGTGTCCCTGGTTTTAGTCATGTGCCAGCATCAGATGTCCAGATGCCCCTTTTTTTTCTTTTTTTAAAAACATTTTTCTTTCCTCTATAGAGATCTCGATCTAGATCTACAGCTGAAAGTTACAGAGATTATATTTTTTGGTTGTTTTTGACTGATGTGTATTGTTTTCTTTCCAAATACACAACAAATTACTGATACTGATATGTTGTTTTCAATTTTTCTGTACCTAAAGCCTGAAAATCATGAAAATACTTGCTGAAAAAGTGCGAAACATGTCGCGAATGGTGTTACGGTAGCTTGCATTAATTTTTGCATAATTTTGCTTTTTTGTGCATAATTTGGCCATCTAAATTTGCATAATTCTACGGGGACAGATATAAGTAGATCTAGGTTTAATTAAGGATTAGAGGACCGGGGTCAACGTAGTGAAATCAGTAGATCTAGGTTTAATTAAGCATTGGTGGACTCTGGGGCAGGGGTGAAAGTTTTCCGGCTCCTGTCGGAATTTCCGGCTACTTGGACTCATCCGTAGGCCACCCTCCGGCTACAGCGACCCGGCAAGTCTTCCATAGCCGGCGACGTGACAGGAATTTGATAAAAATCGCCGAGACCCGATAATTTGAGGAAATCTGTAAATTACCCCGGGATAAAGTCGGGATGACTCGGGAAAATATAAAAAGTTCTGGAATATTTAAAAACAAATTCCCATATATGGTCAGTAAGTTAATTTTGCTGGTCGCGATTGTGGTACAGTATTCGCCCGGCTTTTCCCGGTCCGACGGTACGTGTTACGTGAACTGGCCGCTGTGGCGGCATGAGGAAGCATGTGACACCGTGGCTCGATCGGGAATATCAAGATTACTTTCGCTTTCATTACCACCCAGAACTTTGCCGGTGATAGACTGGTAATGCAACATTTGTGACATACAGGTCGTCCACCATAAACGCTGTGTCGCCATGAAAATAAATCAAATTAAGTATCTGTGCTGTCACTAGTGAAAAAATACGCCCTGAAGTTTCATAATTTATACAGAATAACACAGCCAGTAGTTTTTATTTCATCGAGTTATAAAAATTGCCCTGTTTTCAGAAGCACATTTTAATAGTTCCAGTTCTACCGAATCGATTTTCACGCGAATTCAACCATTTTGATTATCTTACTTTTCCTTTTTTTTAAATGTAGGCCTGTCGGATGTGGCAGTGCGATTAACACTGAGTTGTTTAGACCCATCAAAACACGAGGTTCGTGGCCGATCACAAAAGTCTACGGGGCTTATAGAGGCCGATTCGCCCTGCCGCGTGCGCGTTCACTAAACTGTCTACTAGATCTAGATAGAATCTACTACCAAAGATTCTCTACACGATCTTTGCTATTACTACTACTACATGTACTACTACGAGACAGTACGAGAGAGTGCCACTCAGTCCCAGGCAAAGATAGTGTAACTTTGACAAAGCCACGTTGTGTACACACTTTCTATACCTCAAATTTGACCCGGAAGTCCATTCAGAGGATTTGACCTTTTCACTTGACCAAAGTGTGCCAAAATGGTAGCCTAGCTATTGCCCCTCCATGAAGGAAAAATCTAGCCCTCATTCAAACCATTGGGATTGTGCAAAATTTTGCGTATTGCGCTTTGTTCTTACAATATTCATTATGATTAATGATTTATAAGTTGTACACTGAGACAAAACTGTACTAAATGAGAAAGGTGCACCATTATGAAAGTGGAAAGAACTCAGTTGCATGAAAAGGGTTGTTTGAGCATGTGTGGCCTAAATAAGCTAAATCCCCCTCCCTTACCTTATTTAGGCCACAAGTGGCCAAAATAAGCTGAACCCCCCTCCCTTACCTTATTTAGGCCATATGTGGCCTAAATAAGCACTCCCATCCTTAAAATTAAACTTAGATCTACATGCACTTATTTCACTATGTTGACCCGAGGGCCCACCAATCCTTAATTAAACCTAGATCTACTTATAACTTCACTACGTTGACCACGGGCTCCGCCAGTCCTACTATAAAATAAACTGAGATCTACTTATTTCACTATGTTGACTCCGGGGTCCATCGATCCTTAGTTAAACGTAGATCTACTTATTTCACACCCCGGGGTCCACCTATCCTTTTGGCTAGATAGACCCCGTGGTCCGCCTATCCACTTCCTTGATAATAACTGAAAACAATACATGCCAGTTGTCATGAATAGTGAAGAAAAATGTGGGGGAAAAAAGATAATGAGGTAGACTATAATTTGTCAAAAAAAACTGCAAGTGCAAGAAGATCATAATATAATTATTGTTATTTTCTGGTCATCTTTTCACGGTTTATAAAATGTTCCAGTGGGCCTACTACTAGATCTATGTCTCTGAAGAACATTTTGCTCGACTTTATTAGCTTTTTTCATGTACTTGAAAGCATAGAATATATAGATTCACACAAATGTATGCACAATACTTTGAAAAAGAAAGATAAGGTCATTGTTGTTGGGTTTTTTTTAAACGGAATCCGTTTAACGTTGAGAAACGCGCTAAAAACAAGTTTCTTCAGAACTGTTTTCCAATCCGGAAAAGTTTGTCACCTGTACGGAAAACCAGCTTACTCTAGCTCAAACAAGTTTCGTCATGACCTTGTAAGGCTAAAGTACAAGACAAAAGGTCAAAACTTATTGTCTTGCTTTGATGGATTTGACACCATGCGGGAGAAGCCCTGAAGTCCTGAACCTGCACATCCCACATCCTACGCGTAAACTATTAAACTTTAATATTGAAGCAAGCACATCTGGAAGAGACAGCAGTGAAGATGCTGACTTACAGTATAAAATTTGGATATCTAGCACCCAAGCAACTCACTTCTGTTACATATGCAAGTCAATTTCTAGACGGTGTGACTGTGATCTTTTACTCAATTATATTATATATCTAAATTTCTTTGTACGAGACAACTCTATAAGTATAATAATACACCATGTACGCATCTGCATTGCTAAGGGCTGTCTGGAACTCGGCACTGTACTGATTTTCGGTTAAACTATTTTTTGTTGCATGTGTAGCTTTTCCTTTGTTGTGGTAATACCAATGATAATACATAACAAGATGGGCCACTTCTCTCTTTGAGCCAATTAAAAAAGTGTCCTCAAAATTTGGTGGCGCCCTCTTCACAAAAGCGCACTCTTTGCGAACAGAGTTACCCTACTTGAGTTATAAAAAATCAAAGTGAAACTAGCAAGTTTTGGGATAAATTTCGGAAGAACGCTTTTTTAAAATGGTTACCCTGACAAAAAATCTTTTCCGGAGGAAAGGGTGATGGTTTTTTTCGTTTAATTTGACTTTAGAATGAAAGGCGAGAGGTCATTAAAATATTTAAAAAACTAAAACTCCGCACTGAACGTACCCGAACTGCTGATGAACAGCAGTCGATCTGCGCACGCAAGGAGGTGCTATTCCTATTCTTCTTCTGGAAAAACGAAAGAGAGCTTCAAAACAGACTGCAGCGCCATCTGAAGCAAAGCGCATACTTCCTGCGGACACTTTTTTGGCTGAGTGGCCCATCTTGTTATTTACTATCATTGGTAATACCCAGCAGGGAGTGTATTACGCTAACTTTGTGCGGCTGTTTTCAATTTTTAGAGAAAACGGACTAAAAACATTATTTTTTCTCTCTCTCTCTATATATATTTTTGAAAAGTACTTAAGAGTACATTTTGAGTACTTTCTGCAAATATGCTAAAACACTTCAGTGCTAATGTAAAACATCATATTAAATAACATATCCAGTATATTTGCCAAATTAGGCCATTTATTGCTAAAAATATAAACAGTATACAAAGCAACTGAGTATAAGCACTGAACGTAGGTGGAAAAGGTCCGTGAAATATTTTTAAAAAAACAACAACACCAAACAAAAAGATGCAACTTGTGAGTAAGTGATACATGTATTATGAATAGAACTTGTTTGAGCAAGACAATTTGATCAAATGTAAGTCAGTCAAAGAGGTCGGAAAGTAGGAGAAGTATCCAAGTTGATGAAAATTGCCAGCAAAGAAATGGAAAAGTGCCTTGAATTCTTCATGAACAAATCCTCAAGGAATCAAGGTAGCCTTAAGTATAAACCACCAAAAAAAGTTAAAAAGAAATTTAGATAGCCTAAAAAATTGTTAGATATACAGTGAGAACTCAGTTTCAGTTTCAATTGATTATAATAGTGGTAAGACAGATTTTGGTCACACTGTGCAGTCCACGGCCCCCACGGCAAACCAAAATACATGTAGTTTCATAGAGTCTAGAAAGTGTAGTGTAACCAAAGATTCTCAACTACAGTGGTCTCCTCCTAAGATCCCTGTGCTCGGGAGCAAGGGAAATACGGGATCTTAGCCAACGAAGCCAAAAGGAAGAATCTACAGTGACCTATGAACTGACGTGAACCCTGGGTGGGTTTATGACATTTGGGCCATTGGCGAGCAAAGACTGGTCAACCTTGATGACCAATCAGAGTGGCATGAGGCATGCCATACTCTACTCATTAGCATTTAGCCTATCGTGAGTCTCGAGATCTGTATATCCAGTTACTGAGTTACCCCTCCCCTTTACCGGTCCAAATATTTTAGCCTTCCGTCTCTGATTGAGTCCCCTACCCCCACCCCCACCCCGTCTTTGTCATTACGCACCGTTACGTTGTGATCACACCGTGGATCACACCAATTAACATTTAGGCTGTCTCGCAAATTCGGGAATAGAGAAAACGAAGTGGCTAGCCGTACTTAGATCTAGGTTTGGCCCTATCGACTCAAGCCTGTTAAGTACACAGGTCTAATTAGATCTAGATCTAGTAATTATTCAGGTTCAAATACATGCAAGTCAGTGAGGCACCTTTTGGTTTTGTCTGAAATACAAATACTTTAGGCAGCAAACTAAAAATTTCATTTACAATTCAGCCATCAATATTAAGTACGGCTAGCTTGACAGTCTAGCCGTCCTTAAGTACGGCTAGCCTGGCTGTCTACCCGTACTTAAGTACGGCTAGCCAAGTAGTCTAGTCGTACTTAAGTACGGCTAGACTGGCAGTCTAGCCGTACTTATCTTAGGCCCTATTAACATTAGAAAACAAGAGGTTTAAAATACATGCACTGTCATTAAGGCACCTGGTTTCGTCTCATATACAAATACTTTAGGTACTGCACGCAAAAAATTTATATTTACAATTCAGTAGGCCTATTATTTTTAAATGGTCAGTCTAGCCATCATATTAAAAATAAGTACGGGTAGACCTGAAGGCTATTTCGCTTATTAGTTGACCGAATTTTACAAAATTTCACACATATAACAATCATAGTAAGGGGTCTTAAAATCAGCAATCAAATTTGAGAAAAAAAGTTTCGTTTCCATGGATACGGCGGCCATATTGGACTTTGTTGACATGTCTTACGTAATGAATACCGCACTTATTGCTCAGGGAAATTGATAGCTTTTTTTGCATGCGTGTTAACAAACATTAGACCTAAAAATTTATCTGTTGTTGTTTTTTTCGTAAACGAATTAGAAACTATTTTTAGAGAATTTTTTCCCGAGGCAGTATTCAAGTTGGCAAAAAATTCGTGAAAATCCACCCTCCAGACACCACCCAAAAAATCTATTTCATATGTAAAAAATTCAACAGATGAATTTTTATATTGTATCTTTTCTGTATTATAGTGAAAATATCATGAAGATTGGATGAAAAACGATGGAGTTATCTTTTTAAGAAAAAACTATAGAGAAAAATCGCGTTTTCTGTATTATAGTGAAAATATCATGAAGGTTGGATGAAAAACGGTGGAGTTATCTTTAAAAAAAAAACTATAGAGAAAAATCGCGTTTTGAGAAAACGGCCGATAAAGAAAAATAAAATATTGACTTTATGAGGAAATGGATGTGACAATATGCCCGGTATGGGAGATGACTGAGTAGAACACATTTTAATAATTTTACTTTTTACTCCATCGGGTCCACTCGCTTTGTGAGCTTTCAGACAATAAAACATGATCTTGACCTGATTTACGTTAACCACAAAAATTTACTTGCTCTTGTCATAGTCTTCGTCTGTGTTGTTGTTGTCGTCGTCCGTGCGGTCATTTTTTAATCGTCTCATTGACGATTGGCTGGTCGGAGGGGAGAATATCAGAGCCGCGCACTTTCGAGAAAAAACTATCAAAGCCGCGCACTATCAGTATCAGTATCAGTGCCGCTAAAGATCGAACAGAACAATATAGTTCACTCAGTAAAAGAAGTGTCAGCGGAAGTCCGCGTATTGGTTCAGATGGCGCTGCAATCTTTATTTTAATAATAATAATAATGAAGATCATTTCTATAGCGCCCACTCCCGTGTAAACACAGCTCTAGGCGCTTTACATAAATGCATGTAAGAAAAATATTCATGCACGCGACACACACACTCACACACACACACACACACACACACACACACACTCATATACACACAAACACACACACATATACATATACACACACACAAACACACGCATACACACTTACGAACACATAACACGCACACATGTGCACACACATGTATGCCAAACACACACACACACACTCACACACACACACACACACACACGCACACACGTACACACACACACACACACACACACACACACACACACACACACACACACACATCTACTTGCTTATCACACGCACACGATTACACATCGTCACGAAATGAGAATAAAATAATGTATACACTGCAATTCACAAAATACATAAATGGATACATAGACATTTACATAACATTGTATTGAACATGAATCTACTGACTTAAAAAGGATGTCATTAAATGTGTCTTTAAAGATTTTTTAAATATAGACTCAGATGTTGTATGTCTCAAGGGTTGGGGGAGAGAGTTCCAAACTGACGGAGCAAGGTGGGCGAACGATCTTTCGGCTAATTTTTTACCGCCTTTTCTAGGAACTCGTAAAAGATACTGGTCGCCTGATCTTAGTGATCTAGATGGAACATAAATCTGGATGAGATCACTAAGATATGAGGGAGCTTTGTTATTGACACATTTTGAAGCTCTCTTTCGTTTCTCCAGAAGAAGAATAGGAATAGCACAGTTCAATAGTTTCACTTTTATTGTTTTTCACACAAGTAGGGTAACTCTGATCGCAAAGTCCGCACTTTTTCAAAGAGGGCATCACGGAATTTTGAGGACACTTTTTTAATTGGCTCAAAGAGAGGAGTGAACTAATACACGATCTTTGGTGCCGCCAACGAGTCTACATAACTAGAGGGGCCACTCCTCTCTTTGAGCCAATTAAAAAAGTGTCCTCGAAATTCGGTGGCGCCCTCTTCGCAAATAGGCACCCTTTTCGAACAGAGTTACCCTACTTGTGTTTTAAAAAATCTAAGTGAAACTAGCAAGTTTTTGAATAAATTTCGGAAGAACGCTTTTTTAAAAATGGTTACGCTGACAAAAAACCTTTTCCGGAGGAAGGGGTGATTGTTTTCTTCGTTCAATTTGACTTTAGAATGAAAGTCGAGAGGTCATTAAAATATTTTAAAAACCAAAAAACTCCGCACTGAACGAACCCGAACTGCTGATGAACAGCAGTCGATTTGCGCACGCAAGGAAGTGCTATTTCTATTCTTCTTCTGGAAAAACGAAAGAGAACTTCAAAACAGACTGCAGCGCCATCTGAAGCAAAGAGCGAACTTCCGGCGGACACTTTTTTGGCTGAGTGGACCATCTTGTTATGTACTATCTTTGGTGCAGCGCACTTTTTAAAAATATCGATTGCTGATTACCAAAACATTGCCATCCCACAATTATTTAGGTGTCCTCAGTGTTTTACTGGGCTTGGGACCAGATATCAATTAGATTTTGTATTGAATGAATAGATTTTCAGATTTAAGAACATAATATCTCAAGGACAGGGGCGATCTTTGTAGTGTGGGGGCAGCATTCTCTTGCTCATTCTGGATAGAAATTGAAGTTGTGAGACTTGTCCATCTGCGTACATTTGCTTGCTACACATTCTCCCTTCTTTCTTGGTGGTGCCCTACTACATGTATTTGGCCTGTGTTTTTAGTTTCAGCTTAGAAATGGTCTGGAAATCGCCTAAAATTTGCAGAAA
>NW_004797435.1:24647-25389 GCF_000002075.1 Aplysia californica | reverse complement strand
CGCCATCTGAAGCAAAGAGCGAACTTCCGGCGGACACTTTTTTGGCTGAGTGGACCATCTTGTTATGTACTATCTTTGGTGCAGCGCACTTTTTAAAAATATCGATACAATTAGATTGCTGATTACCAAAACATTGCCATCCCACAATTATTTAGGTGCCCTCAGTGTTTTACTGGGCTTGGGACCAGATATCAATTAGATTTTGTATTGAATGAATAGATTTTCAGATTTAAGAACATAATATCTCAAGGACAGGGGCGATCTTTGTAGTGTGGGGGCAGCATTCTCTTGCTCATTCTGGATAGAAATTGAAGTTGTGAGACTTGTCCATCTGCGTACATTTGCTTGCTACACATTCTCCCTTCTTTCTTGGTGGTGCCCTACTACATGCATTTGGCCTGTGTTTTTAGTTTCAGCTTAGAAATGGTCTGGAAATCGCCTAAAATTTGCAGAAAGATGAATATAAACTAGTCAACAAAAATTAATGAACATTTGAGAAAAAGTGTACAACTTCGAGAGCATACTTCAACACGCAATGCAATTCTGTACACTTTTTAATCAACATGTGTATTGCAAGTAACAAAAAAGAAAATTAAGTTATTCCATTTTAACTTGCTTAAAAAGTTAATTAAGTTTGGTAGGGGTTAAAATCCCAAATCCCAAAATTGTCGAGTAGTTTCGAAGTTATTTTAACTTCTGACTACAACAAAAACAAAACAGTTCAGATGATTTCAATGATGAG
>NW_004797435.1:18628-23650 GCF_000002075.1 Aplysia californica | reverse complement strand
AACACCATCTTGTACCCAAGCAATGGCTCGTCCTTTGTTTACATCAGACAATTTCTGTCGAGGAGGCATGTTTATGCTTAGCCCTACAGTAGCAGAATGGTGTATCCACAGTGCAAATGAGCGCGAGTCACTCACGAGACATGAATCTTGCATTTGAAAACTGATTTTTGAGCGTTCATAATTTTTCCTGATGGTTAGAGCGAGAGAATAAAAATCGATAATTGGAAAACATTGGACCTTTTTGCCCCCTCCCAAGCTCATCGCACAGGCCTCACGTGCATTTCAAACCTTGGTGTGTACAAGCCCATTATTAGTCATAGAGTAACATTTCACCAATGTCTAGTTTTACTAGTAAAAGTAAAACCTCGAAAGAATGCATGCAAATATATCACTGTTTTTACAGTGCGTTCCTTAACTTTTGTTGACTAGTTTATTTTGATGGGGGCTGTACAGAGTAATTTTGTCAAGGGGACTGCAATCATTGGATGGAATTGGCAATCTAATTGTATCGATATGGTAAAAAAAGTGCGCGGCTTTGATAGTTGTTTTTTTTCTCAAAAGTGCGTGGCCTTGGCAGTTTCCCAGTCCGAAAAGTCGGGATTGTCAAAACGAGCGTATAAACACACATAAACACACATACACAAACACACATACATACACAAGCATACACTCACAAACTCATACAGACACACTCACAAACTCACACAGAAACATCCAAACCTTCACACATGGACACGTACAAGACACACACAAACACACTCGCGTGCGCGCGCGTATATCCCCCCCCTTTCCTCCCCCCTTCCCTGCGGTAATCGAATACACATAGTAAACTGAAGGTGCTATGTTACACGTCAATTTTTGGGCATGTGGAGTTTTTTGTACCATTTTAAAGCTAGTTCATTTGCCTTCTTTTTTATTTAAAAAAATCCATCCATGTTGAAAAGAAGTCGAAATATTTGCGCTCAAAGGAGGTGGGTTGGGGGTCACTCGGTTTCAGCAGTAAGATAAGCAAGAAAATGGCGCCACATTTTAGTGACTTCCAAAGCTTGAAAGTTCTTGGAAACTGAAAATTTACATTTTTTGGAGCATTTAATCAACGTTTTTTTTTTTCCCAGAAAATATCAACACAGAAATGTATCTTTAAATTGATATAAATGGTGTTGAGCTAAAAACACGCACACACACAAAATTGATAAAAATTGCCAAACCATCGGGAAAATGCAGGTATATTCGATTTCATTAATTTAAGGAGCGCCTGATTTCACCACGATGCTTCACATATTATATTAGTTTGGATTTACTTGAAACTGAAGAAAGAGTGTTTATGTTATCAGCAATCAATCTCCTGTCCACTACCGAGCTGACAAAAAGTGACCGGTCTTGTACATTGAGAGAACCGGCCCTGGTGCTGTGTGACTGTTCGATAAGCAGGCTGACAAAGTTGAAGAAAACACATTGTGTACAGCATGCAGCCCAAATTTCAGTTACTAAAACAGGTTTGTGAGAGAAAAAAAAATCTTTCGAAAAGTGAAATTTGTTGCAAAAATGGTAGTTTCAAACTTTGCGCTGTCGACAATTGTCGCTAAAACTACAATGTATTTGGAGCATCCGCTCTACTCTCATCTGTCCCCGTAGAATTATATTATGCAAATTTAGAAGGCTAAATTATGCACAAAAAAGCAAAATTATGCAAAATGTATGCAAGTTACCGTAACACAATTTGTGATATGTTTTGCACTTTTTCAGCAAGAATTTTCAGGATTTTCATGTTTTATGTACATGTACAGAAAAATTGAAAACAGAACTTTATTATCAGTATCAATAAATTGTTGTGTATTTGGAAAGAAAACAATACACATCAGTCAGTGTATGTGTGTGTGTGTGTGTGTGTGTGTGTGTGTGTGTGTGTGTGTGTGTGTGTGTGTGTGTGTGTGTGTGTGTGTGTGTGCGTGCATATAGGCATTTAAAAATATGTTTCCAGTCCTTGTGTTTTATACTTGGATTTATCATAATTTATGACTTTTGTGCCCACGAGAGTAACCGCTAAAATTATATACGACACTTTATTCATTTATATTACTTATATTATTATTATTATTATTATTATTATTATTATTATTATTATTATTATTATTATTATTATTATTATTATTATTATCATTATTATTATCATTATTATTATAGACAAACGTAGAAACACCATGTAGGCATAGCGATAAATACGTTGTTCTGTGTCTGTGTTGTCTAATTCACTGATACTGATACATTAAAACAAGGTTTGCCCGAGTTCTGGTAAGTCGTGTCCCCGTCTTCAAGTAAAGTTCAAAATCGCGGCGAAGGAAAGTGAACTTCCACCGCGTGTTCGTGTCAAGTGACATTATGACCTTGTGTGAAATTTGAATACACACTGGTACCGTATCTGGTGTCCGCGACTAATGGTTATCGGGGTCACCAAAAATTATTCACACTTGACAACAATGACAACTGATCTGTTCCGTACGCCGAAGCGTCTTTCGACACTAATTCGGGGTGCCCATTCTCACGATCGGTTCGGTTCGGATTGGTTGGCGGGGCGGGGCGGGCTAGCCAGATTAAGGGCGCAGAGCGACCATCTTGGCACAATTTACAAGGAGTCAGGAGAAAAATAAATATTATCAGGGTTTTTTTTTAGATGGACTTGAACTGCTTGACGTGATACTGGAGGATAGGACAAATAAAATAGCGCCGGGAACCAATTTTTATATATTTGGTAAAAGCACAGCCAGTAGACCGGCAGACCCAATCTCACAGACACACAGGCACACACACACACACACACACACACACACACACACACACACACACACACATATATGTTATATATATATATATATATATATATATATATATATATATATATATATGTGTGTGTGTGTGTATTTATATATATATATATATATATATATATATGTGTGTGTGTGTGTGTGTGTATTTGGAGGCCTTGTTTGCGTCATGATAGCGTTTCACTAGGTTGACATTTATTTGAAAACACGGGCAACTAAAATGTGATCCTCGATTTAGCATTATGTACATCAATTAATACAGTATAGTGCTGTAAGAAATTCGTGGTGCAACTTATTTTCAAATATTTTCTAAACTATTAAGCATAGACTTTCCAGCTTTTGCACAATGGATTGTACCAATTTGGCTTAACATATAAATATTTTTGTAAACGCCTGTTAGCTGTATTTTAGAAAATTTATATTTAAATACGAATTTAAAAAATACAAGTGGGTGTTTTCTACAAATTTTAAAAGGTTTACAGCTGGGGCACTATTGCTTTTAAAAGTCCTTCATTTTTTGTTCTTATCGCGACATTATGCTTATTGAACGGATGATTTGAGAAACTTTAGAGCAAAAAATATGTTCATATAAAATTAATTTGTTGTAACAGGTTTGGCACAAGAAAATGTCATTGGTGAGCTGTGATGTAGGCCATATATGCGTATGCAAAATGTGTGTGAGAAGCAGGAAGTGCTGTAAACACTCCCATTTTTTGCGTAACCGAGATTTATGGTATATTATAAATTTGTTAAAAAAAGTTGTTGTTTTTTTAACCTAGCTTCGATTGTTGGGGGAAAATATGATTTAAGTTCAGACAAATCGGTACAAACTGCTGTGCAAAGTATGGGTGGCATTGATTCACCCGTTAAAGAGATATCTTTAATCCCAAAGGTCAAATCCAAGAGAAAAAATGATAGAATCTACATGTATCGGGTATCGATTCTAGCAGCAGCTCAGTGATTTGTCTTTGTTTGCTCCGCCTCTGTAATCAAAGAACTAAGATCAAAGCAATAGCTCCTCCACAGTCGAGCCAATCGTTTTAACACATACCTTCCATCTGCAGGACGAGGAGGGGCAGAATGGAGAGGGGGTGGGGGAGCAGAAAAAGCCAGGTGCAAAATACAGGAGACCCGAGAGAACCAGTCATCCACGACTATGATTTGGAAAGTACTCTAGACAGAACTCTTCTTTCCAGGGCGCATCTTGTGATCTCACTGATCCTTTCTTTCGTCGTACAGCTGGAGACTTTCATCAACTTTTCACGTTATGGTGCCCAAGCAGGAGAGCAATAGCCTGGAAAGCATCACAGCTGCATAATTGGTTGTTTACATTTATTTGTTATACAGCCACGCATAAACAACTTTGCCAGACGTGTGTGCACGCTCAACTGAACTAGAATTTCTGCCACGGTGTGTACATGAGTGGAAGAAAGAATGAAAACCTCTTGAAATTGGACGTATTTAGTTGGCCTTGAGGTCCCTGGCGCTTCAGAAACCTTTGACAAATTCAAGCTGTAGTTTTTTAACGAAAAGGAGAAAAGGCGGCACTTTGAGGGGGTACAAAGGAAAATCATGTCGCATGTCTTTGAACTCTGTGGCCCCTCGTCATTAGTGGTGAGATCAAGCTGCACCAATTTGAAGAAGAAAAAAAAAAACTTTCTATGTTGCGATGATGTTTGCCTTCAAAGTTGCCGGTTTTTTTGCTCGTTATTCTTACAGAAATCTAACCCTAACTCGCGGTATTTGTTGCTTGTGTGCAACCGCTTTGACATGTCTTTATGTTGTTTTTTGTTTCTCTTGTCCCTGCTTTGAAGTTTGCTTTTGATGATGGTATCGAATGTCGTACATAGGTATCACAGTTTTTAGTTTTAGTTAGAGTTTTACGGCCCTTGCAACACAATAAGGTCATATAAATGCTGAAGATTAGAGGTGTTAATAGAGAGTAACAAACACAAAAAAGAAGGAGGGAAGATAAGGATGATAAATGTTTAATAGTAAAGAAGGAGCCAACCACACAAGAGCACCCTCCAGCCACCCACGAAGGGTATCTCAGAAAAAGAATATTAAAAACAGCGATAGATAGATTACATACATAGTGTTGTTACAATTTTGCCTGTAAAACATATTGTCACAAGTTTTTAAAAAATGTCAATTTTTAACAATTCCAATTGTTGTTTTTTCATATATGGTATTCTCCCCC
>NW_004797435.1:12978-16890 GCF_000002075.1 Aplysia californica | reverse complement strand
ATCTAGACCTATCCTAGGCCATAGATCTACTAGAACCTAGGTCTACCCTGAGCCAAGAGGGCGCTGAAACTTTCCGAAATCACAAAAAGAGTTCCCCTACCGGGTCTGTATACTTTGTGACTTTGTTCCCGGTTACCGGGTCTGTATACACTCCCTTAACTTTAACGTGCGAAACTTGCGCACGTGACCTCCGAGATTGTTCGCCCTTGTCCGAGAAAGCTAGGTGTTGGTCTTACCCGTAAGACCAGGGGTGCGGAAGGAGAAAATTTTAGAGAAGAAAGATTTCCGTCGCTCTCCGGATTCGAGCCCGGGGCCTACTGAATGAACATCCACACCCCTGATCTTATGGTAGGAAAGATCAACATCTAGTCTTCTGGGACAAGGGCGAAAAGTCTCGGAGGTCCTGTGTGAAAATTGCGCATGTTAAAGATCCCATAGTGGTCCAAAATTGATTTATTATAGAGTAAGCTTCGTTCGCCACCCGGGCAAAATTCAAAATTTCGTAACAACTGAAAATGTATAACCCTATCCGTACACCCTGGGGTAATTTTGTACCCCCGGAGCTGTATTCTATACATTTTAGAACATTTCTAGTACGAAGATCTCTTTGAAACTTAGTATTTCTCAAAAAATCATTTTGGCAGACTGCTGTGCAAAGCGTACGGATCGGATTAACGAATAAATTTCCTCTTTGGAAAGTGGTGGCACAGAGTTCCCTATGTTGTATGGATGCGATAGTAAAACACGACGTTCGGATAGGCTTAATGTATCCCGCGCGCTCATATGACCTTTATGCATTTGCGAGCGCCGTAAAACACTTACAAGAACAGAAGCGGCTACAGCGCCATTCATTTCCTTCCTACCAGGAAGTAAAAACCCTCCCAAACTTGTTTACAAATTGAGACTAAAGCAGAGACTCACTCTGCCCAAGAACCGTGATGAAGTCCTGAACAGCCACGAATTGAGGTTACCAGTCGAGACCAGAAAATTGCCCTCAAGGGCACCCTTTGTTGATGTGTTTTAACGATGACAATAGTCAGGCAAACAGCCATGAATCGTGATGTAGCCCGCCTTAATGGCCCACGCTCTATCTTAAGGCCCGCTCAGAGTAATTTTATACGTTATGTTTGTGCCATCACACACACACACACACACACACACACACACACACACACACACACACACACACACACACACACACACACACACACTGATCCCCCCCCCCAAAAAAAAGGGAAAAAAATAATTTTCAAATGTCACAGACAAACTACAACCACTGCAGTATTTTTGATACGACCAATGACAGTCCCAAGTTTGCATACAGGGGGAAGTATTGTAGATTGTAGTAGTAGTAGATTAGTAGACCGTCAAATGGAATGGCTGTCTGACCGGGCCGGTGTGGTAGACCGTCAAATGGAATGGTTGTCTGACCGGGCCGGTGTGGTAGACCGTCAAATAGAACAGAAACATTGCGGTAGACCGGCACCCTGAATTTTTTTGTGATGTTTTTGTTCTCGACCTCGTCCTACGTTAAAAAATAAGTCATAAAAGTATGTAATTTTAGAGAGAAATTTGGTAAGAAAGTAGCCCACTGTAGCCTTCTGACATGTAAGCTACTTTGAAATACCGGATCTAGATCTACTTCTTCAACGAAGGATCGTGATATCATTATTAGCTTTTACACTTACTGTAGTGAAGTCCGTAAACTTCTGATGAATTCAGTACGGCAGTCGACTGGTAAGCTTAGATCTAGTTTCTATCGGTTTTAATTTGTGTGGTGACATTGCGCGGAGGGGGCAAAGGGCGTGGACACATGTTTGACTTTCGGTAGGGACCACTTTTCATGTACAAATTAATTTATCCTTTTTTCTCTTGTCTTTTTTTTTTGTTGTTGTTGTAGACGAAATTTGTGACAAGGATATTTGTTTGACAAAGAGACGATTCCCAATTTTTTTTTTTAAATGTCGACTCAGTAACCTGTAATTGTGTTCATGAAAGTGTTACAGTGCGGGTTGGGAATATTCATTTGACGCAGTGGTTCGAACGACTTCACCACCGCGTTTAACTTTAATGAATGCATGTTTTTCTGACCCGTTTAGTTCCCTTCCTGCGCTGGGTCCTTGTTAGTAAGAAAAAGTGACCCCCACGCATATAAGCTTAATCTCCGCCAAAACACCAATGTCAAGTTTGCGCGAACGCTTTGCTCACGGGCATCCTTCAGATATTTTATAACTCAACCATAATTATTATGTGTACACTTTTGGCAAGTGACAAAGGCAAAAACTTGACTGGTTTGAGGCAGAAATTGGCACGCTGGACCCTACGATTACATCCAAGGGAGCAGGTTTGATTGAGCACAAGAGGGAGCCGTCGGGGAAGACAATGACTGCACTCAGGAAATTCATGAATGACGCCCAGCGGATCACTTGACACTGTGCCGTTAATGATTCTGTCACGACCATGTCATGATTATAAGACGCTTCCTCAGTTAAACCATTCAACTTTTCGCGGTATGTGGTAACATTTCAGCTATTTACGAAGAGGAAGAAAGTTTTCGGCCCAAATTTTAATGCCAGCAAGACCACCAAACTCAAGGATACAACAGGTGACGTCATCACCAATAGATGCTAACAAACGGAGAGATGGGCAGACCACTGGGCCTATACCACAGAACTCTACTTGAGGAAGAATACATGTACTGTCACTGACACAGACATTGAGCGCACTACCATCCGGCCTAAAAGAAAAAGAGTTCAATACTTCAACTTCAACTCAAAGAGACTGATGGTAAGGCATGTACCATACCCCCGAGGACACTTTTAAATAATTGCATTTATCTAGCGCATTATATCCACGTTCTACACCATGCTCTATGTGCTTTGCAACTAGATCTATTATTATCCCAGCAGATGCCAGAACACTCAAAAACATTCTCAGTTTCCCAGTACAGGAACATACAGTGCAGGCTGCGGATTGCACGCCCTGAAACACTAGCAAACTGATAAGATCTTTCGCTGTCTGCAGTCGGCACATGT
Source organism: Aplysia californica (assembly GCF_000002075.1). NCBI lineage: Eukaryota > Metazoa > Mollusca > Gastropoda > Aplysiida > Aplysiidae > Aplysia > Aplysia californica. The sequence goes on along the minus strand of NW_004797435.1, from coordinate 13,855 downwards.
ATACCCATTTCCACCTGGGTGGAGTGAGGAAAATTAGTGTAAAGTGTCTTTCCCATATGTTCAACGCACATGGGATCCGAACCAATGGTCTTAGGTCGCGAGTCCGAAAGCCTAATGCTTCAGTCCTACTATACCCATAGCCCCCAGTGCGTTCATTTCATAGGACCACCGTTTGACCTTTTAAAAACAAAAACGTTTGAACATCTCTTTTGCCTCCTCCCTTAACCCCAACCATCAGTGTAATAAGCTCAGTCAACCAATGCCACCCTTCCTGTGAATTCTTTTCTCGGTCGGCCGTACGACCAGGGTGGCAGGAATTGGTCAAACTAATTTCACACCTCTGGCCTCTAGTACCCAGAGAAGTTTCTGTGCTAGAACGGCCCTCGAGCACTTTCACAGGCACTGGTGATATTTCACACCCACACCACTCTGACCATCTGCACCGCTGAGGGTCCCCATGGATGGGGTAACATCAACGTCTGCTGTTTTCTCGTGTTTTCTATAGAGTATAAGCCTACAGTAGGCGCTGGGTAACATCTACCCCTAGACGGTCAGAGAGATCAGGCCGCCTCATCGGAAGTAGGTCACGGGGAGATAGAGGCCTAGGGCAGACAACGTGTAGTACAGAAGTGAGAGGGTGAGAGAGAGTCACGTCGTGTGCTTGATTAAACAACTGTCCAAAATTACGGCATTTACGGTGTATTGTTTCTTTAACGCAATTGTTACTTTGGAAAGGACATTGGAAATATGTATTAGTGCTTTAACAGGAAAAATACCAACACTTAAATCATAGTAAGAGAACGTCTAATAGCGGAGATGAATGGAGAGAGAGGCAGGCAGTCGTACAAGTGTAAAGGAAAGCATTGCAGTAACTATG
>NW_004797435.1:10613-11485 GCF_000002075.1 Aplysia californica | reverse complement strand
TGAAAATAATCCAGAAAAAGGAGCAGATATTCAGAAAACAACGCACACAAAATGCTGAAGGTGGTAACAACACAACAACACACAACACACAAAACGAACTTAGCGCCGTGTAAGGCCAATGGGTGGTCTCTTTGATTACTTCTTAATTAAAGGGTGTCGATACCAGTCTCTTAAACTACAGACAAACAAGAGGTGTCGCCGTGAGCAGTAATGCAATTAGGCATCTGCTACCTGTGGGCCTGGACAGTAGGCCCCTATCTCCTGAGGGCTTGTAGTCGGCTGTGTGGCATGTAGTAAGAACGTATAGATCTACCCCCAAACTCCCCTTCCTCGCATGGCGCATGGCGTGATACAGAGTGCCCAATGACACGATCGCTTCGGTTCGATTCGGTTTGGTAGCCATTGAGGGCGCAAAGCGACCATCGTGGCACAAACCAATCGCCCGACTCGCGGCCTAAAAACAGTTAACGCGTTTATTTTCAAGTCCGCGAGTCTGGTGATCAGTTGGTGATCGGTTTGTATTAGAAAACCGATCCCCCAGTGGGAACTGGGTATAACCACTGGGTCACCGATGGATACCAACAGAGCCAGAATAATAATATTCATGATCTCACCTGTTGTATTCTTACAATGAATGAGGTGTGTGGGAAGGTAGACAAAACTAGGTTGTATCTGAGATAATGGGCGATAGTCAATAATTGTTTAGTAGTAGTAGACATGATACCTGAACGTGCGAGCTCCATCTGTGGTACTGTGGTAATGACTAAAAAGTAAAGAATCGCAAAGGTGCAGCCAGACCATAATCTAAACAGTGTACTCGAGACCTTGAAATTGTCGCTTCGATAGAAGTGAGGGTTTGGGGGTGGGGGGTG
>NW_004797435.1:0-9056 GCF_000002075.1 Aplysia californica | reverse complement strand
GATAAATAAATAATTTATCTGCGTTAATGGTTCTCTTTCAGAGAGAGAGATAGAAAGAGAGAGTATGGTGTAAGAGAGGGTGGAACACACACACACATACAGAGAGAGAGAGAGAGAGAGAGAGAGAGAGAGAGAGAGAGAGAGAGAGAGAGAGAGAGAGAGACCGGAACCATCAGCTGTGTCCTTGGTGGCAGCTTTTAATTTCCTTGCAGCAGGCTCATACAACCAAGGCGTGGTCGCTGAAAGTGAAAGGAGATGCGCACAGAGGGCAAACAACAAAATGACACTGAATATGATTCATGATAATATTTCCAGGTTTTTGTGCTTTTTTTTTCATTTGTATTTTTTTGGGGGTTCTTTTTTTGACAGAGCACACTTTGGTGTAAGCCATGAGCAGCGAGCGAGGCCGAGGCACATTAATTTATGGTACAAAAAAGCAGTACAACGTATTTGATTCGCATCTATTTAATTCTGTTCCAACGAGAGTGTTTTTTAATGGCCCAGAAGTTGGACAGTAGGCCTAGTCCAAGGGGACACAACTCTTCCCTCTGCTTTGGGCTATTTATTTACTTCGTCGTTGGCTAGGCCTAGGCTAGAGATCTAGAATCTAGGAGATGTTGTGTGCTTGGGCCTATGTGACGAAGTGTCGCCAGAGAGCTGTAATCTAGATCTAGATCTACTGTGTGAGCGGAGCATTGAAGCGTAGTCTGTCCGAATCGCCAGTGGAGTACTGGTTAGGCTACTCTAGATCATTTAAGTCTAAGGCAAGGATGTAGGCCTTATTTAACCCGTTATTTCTATAATATAAGTCAGTGGGCGATTTTGGGTCAGACAAGGCCATCACTTGTTCTCTGAAGAAGCAGAACCTGAACGTAAGTTTGATTTTTATTTCTGCCTCTTATGTTCAATCTTTTTATTCAACGAAATTTGGCCAGGATCAAGAAGTCAAATTCAAATGAATGATGAATGAGGAAATAAGGCTAGATCTATCTAGATTCTAGATCTAGATCTAGATCTAGATGTAGATCTAGATATCTAGATCTTGATATCTACATTTGAAAAACAAGCTCTTTATTTTTATTGTAAATCATGATCTTCTCTTTTGAAACTTGGGCTGGGTTGAACTTTGGTTGACCCACTGCCCACTGTGTTTACATGTATACCTATACATATGGGCCTTTTAAAATTGGGCGCTTTTTCGGTAGATCTAGATCTAGATCTAGATATCTAGATCTAGTTCCCACCCAGCAATTGTTATTCACGGGTTTTGGCCCCAAGAATATGGGGGTTTCAGGGGGGCTTGCCCCCCTGACTTAATGACTTAATGAATGAAAATAAGTTTGGGGGGTTTCAGGGGGGCATACCTCCCCTGAATGTTACCACAATTTAATGTTTTGCAGTTGTTAGGTTTGATATCTCAGCTCGCCGCGAATCAAACGTATTGATCTACATCTAGATCTAGATGTAGATCTAGATCTAGATCTAGGTCAGGCTCAAATAAGGGGGGTGGGAACTACCGAAAAAGCACCTAAAATTGCCCCCCTGCTATTTTAATTTGATATCTTACTGTTAGGTTTGGAATTTTCTTGAAAATAATTGTTTGATTTGCGACACTTTTAGTGGCTTTATGTGTGATCTTTTGCAAACAATACTGCAGGCTGCAGTTTGACCCCCAAAGTTCAAAGTAGATCTAGAATTTAACTAGAATGCATCTGTATGCGGGAGTGAAAGTAAAAATCTAGATCTAGATCTAGATTCTAGATCTAGAATTTAACTAGAATGCATCTGTATGCGGGAGTGAAAGTAAAAATTTAGGCTAGATCTAGATTCTTAGATTCTAGGCTCAAAAATAGTTTCGGCTACGTTCAGTGTTGGGTCCTCCAAATTTCAATATCTCACTGAAACTTGAACCTGTCTCTCTAATCTAGACTAAATCTAGAGTCTACATCTCTAGATCTAGATCTAGAGATCTAGATATAGACTATAGATCTAGATCTCGATGTCAAATCTAGATCTAGATTAAATAAAAAAAGAGGCTGGCTCTCTATTTCTCTGCACGTTCGGGAAAATGAACTTGAACTCTATTTCTCATAACGGTTTCCGTTCTCGAGATTTGTTGACAATTTGCGAATGGAGTGGCTCACGCGCGCGCGCGTGTGTGTGTGTGTGTGTTTGTGTGAGTGAGTGTGCTTGTGTGTTTGTGTGTGTGTGGGTGGGTGTGTAAAAAGGGGAGACTGAATGCAAAATAGGTTACTGCCACGCTCAAGCAGTACTGTTTTCTCGTAGTACCTTTTGAAGGCATTTTCCAATGAAGTATAGATCTAGTTCGGGAACGTTGCCCCAACCACAACTGAAGTATCTGAATATTCAGACATTTAAAAGTCTCTAGATCTAGGCTCTAGATTTAGCTCCAGAAATTGAATTCGATGCAAAAAATGCTTCTTCCCTGTCCTCGCAGAATGGCAGAATGAAAGATGACGCCTAAATCTCGCAAATAACCAAAAAATCTCCAGAACGGAAACCGCTCGGAGAAATAGACTTGAAGTTTATTTTCCCGAGCGTTCGGAGAAATAGTCACTTCGTAAAAAAGATCTAGATCTTGATTTCTAGATGTCAAGATCTAGACTCTAGATTCTAGGTCTAAATCTAAACTTCTTCACTTGTTGATTGTGATTGTTCAGGAGGAGGCTCTTTCAATTTCATTGTTGTCCGTAAATAAACACTGTCATTTTTCTGCCTATCTATTCTAGATTCTAAGTCATTTGCCACAAGTCTTTCAATATTCATTTTATAAAACTAGATCTAGATTAGATATCTAGTCTGGCTTTTATTTTCTTTTATAATTTTGACTTTTCCACTGTTTATTTATCTGAACTTCGTTAGGCTCATTTTTACTTTCACTCTTGCACACAGATGACTTTTGGGTGCCAGCCTCCTAAATACAGTACGGCCATACTATCATACATATATATATGTTATTTTTTATATTTGGCTCCCATGAAATAAAAGCAAGTAGCTATTCTTCGGCGTGATGCTGGTCAATAGATCAATGGCTATTCTCCGGCGCCATGTGTATAGTAGTACAGTTGCACTTGTTGCTTCTCCACAGCTTTCCATCTCCCTTGTCGGCACCTTAAGGCGGTGCTGTCACCTCTGACACAGAAATTCTTCCTTCTTCCGTCACTGGGGTTATCAATGAGTAATGTGCCGACAGGGGGGATGGAAAGCTGTGAAGAGCAACATATGTGCAACTATACGTGATGCCGGAGAATAGCCATCGATCTATTGACTGGCGCGACGCCGGAGAGTAGTCACTTGTAATATAATATAATATAGATCTAAATAATGGCCAGGTGCTAAAACTGTCACAAATCAATTGTTTTCAAGAAATTCTCAATCCTATTTGCAAAACATCAAATTTAGGGAATTGGTGGGGGGGGGGGGGGGGGGAGATGGGGGAATATTATGGGGGAGTGGGCATGTTCCCCCCTCTCCCTCCCTTCTCCCCCCAACATCAAATTAAGAATTTGAATAAAACCTAAAAGCTTCATTTCATCTGCGAAGTATAAAGTCAATATTTCGCTACCTCAAATGTACAGACTTCTGTCTGCTCAGTTCAATCTCTAGTTTTGAGAAATTTGATGTCAAAATTTTTTGAGTTTCACTGTCTGCCAAGCTTTGTCAGAAATACAATGCTTTGAATTTTTCATCAAGACTTCTAATATTCTTACGATTTTGATAGAGCTGATAATGCATTTTTTTGCTGTCTGACCTCATGATCTTAGTAACTCAAAAGGGCAAAAAAAATGTCAGATAGAAGAACTTTGTAATTCTGTTTTTTTGTTTTTGTAAGTGTTTTACGGCGCTCGCAACTGCATAAGGTCATATGAGCGCGCGGGACACACTAAACTTTTTCAGTTGGTAGGAAATTTGGAATTTTGCCCGGGTGGCGGCCGAAGCCTACTCTTATCGATTTTAGACCACCAAGGGATCTTTAACGTGCACAACTTGCACACGGGACCTCCGAGATTTTGCGCCCTTGTCCGAGAAGGCAAGGTGTAGATCATTCCTACCAGAAGATCAGGGGTGTGGCTAAAAGACAGCAGTAAGAAGAAGCCAATGAGTAGCAGTAGAAAGGCTGCAGAAAGAATCAGGAGCCCAGAGGAGGGGGCAAAGGAGGTGAAGGGGTGGGGGGCAGAAAGACTATAAGAGGAGACGAAAGCAGACGACAGAACATTGCTGGAGAGTAGGAAAGGAGGTGAAAGGAGACAAATTTAGAGAAGAAATTTTTTTGGTCGCTACCCGGATTCGAACCCGGGACCTTTGAATGAGAGGCGAACACCTTAACCTCTAGGCCACGAGAGCCCCCCTTTGTAATTCTGAGGTAGTGATTTGTGTTTAAAAACAGATAAAACAGAGTACGGAAAGTCATTCAAAGTGGGAATATCTGTGGTGGAAGTTAAGTAAAATAATACGTCAGTGGTCAATATCTGACTGTGATGTTTATTTATAGACCCCATTCAATCATTGCTAGTACGTACTTTGGCAGATTACTGGAGGATCTTCCCTATTTGCTGATATATTCACATTTGGTGGATTCAGGTAATACCTAGGTAAATGTAAGGGTAAGGTTTGGGTCAGACACCTTTGTCCTCCTATCCCTTCTTAAATCGTCTGAATCCAGCAAAGGTCATAAAAAACCCCCCCAGCAGATTCTATACACTAAATATTTTCGTATACTCCAGGCTTCTTTCTTTGTCTGTTATGGACTGATCATAATGCCAAGCCAGTACAGAGATGATGCACTGATTTTAAGCTGATTTCAACTTAGTCTGAATTTTAAAAAATATATATATACAATTATTTTTTGTATTATATTTCTGTCAGTCGTTGAGTATTCTAATGATAAGGAATTCCTATTGGTTGACCTTATTGACCTTGGGAGTTGGCCGATTCACAACTTATATTAATGAAACTAGTCTTCTGGTACTCAAAGGATTAGTTTTCTTAATGAAGCAGAGTGGGCAGTTTACCAGTTTGAATATTTTATTCATGTTTGCAGGTAAAAAGGGTTGAGATTTTTGTCAGTCAGGGCTTCCAAACCGTAAGATCATTACTGCTAAAAGTAAAAGGGTAAAGTTTGGTCAAAATTTTACAAGATGGCCACCCATTGATCCTACTTTTACACAGTGACTATCAGACTATGGTCCTGGTCCAGGGCTTGCTTAAATGAAGGAACTATAGTGTAGTGAAAAGTACGTTCATGACAAAGACAAAGACAAATTTATAGAGAATAAACAAACCTTCTTTCTTAAGCCAAACGGAGGTTATAATTTTGAGACTTAGAAAATAACTTTTTTTTAAAGTAGAACCGGCGGGAAATAAAATTCTCACATTAATATTTGTAAAATTATTTTTTCCTATCATGAGCTATGAATGAACACAAAACTGTCAGTCTTATGTAAAGTTTCTTTGACAAGAGTACAAGAAGAATAAATTGTACTTAAAAATAGAACTCGTTTCTGATTACATACAGCCAAGTGATTAAGAATAACCACTAATCAAATATTTTCTAATGCAGACTGGTCATATAGGACATGTATTGAATAAATTGCACACATTCGTTTTTATAACCGTGATGACACACTGTTTTGTTCATTAAATTATTATCATGACAAATTTTATTTAGGGCCCCCCAAAAATGACATTGATAGTTATTTACACCTAAAATGCTTTTCATTATTATTTTAAACGAGACTCTCCTCAAAATGTGATGTATTTATACATTAATTCAAAGTGCATGTACACTGAAGAAGCCTCAAAATATAGTTAATAGTTCATATGATTAACATTTAGTTTGCACGCAAAAATTCATCATCGTCGATGCCTTCCACCCCTGGCAGGGTATAGGCCACATACAAGCTCCTTCCATTTATCTTCGTCCTGGGCCATCCTTCCAAGCTTGTTCCAAATGAGCTTCATCTCTCCCATGTCCCTTTCTACACATCTCCATGGACCCAAAAATTCACAAATCTTATTAATTTGTCAGTTACGGGAAATTTTATTTATAAAATGAAACTCTCCTCCTAATATCTCTCTCTCTCTCTCTCTCTCTCTCTCTCTCTCTCTCTCTCTCTCTCTCTCTCTCTCTCTCTCTCTCTCTCTCTCTCTCTCTCTCTCTCTCTCTCTCTCTCTCTCTCTCTCTCTCTCTCTCTCTCTCTATCTATCTATATATATATATATATATATATATATATGAATTCAAAATTCATCGGCATAGAAAAGCGATCAACATAATATTAAATGGACAATTGATTGTTAGTTCACAACCATGATCATTAAAGTAAAGTACAGATCAGATTAAAAGACATACCCTGTACAATATAAAATCAAAAGATTAGAACGTATTGGTTGGGTAATCAGTTGGCTTGAGATTAATCTAAAACAACTGTAAATTACATGGTATGCGGAACATTTATAACAAAATGTAAAATGTTTGAACATTAGTATTACCCATTATCAGTCAGTAGCAGCGAATTCTTGCCTTTTCTTCATGTCTTTTTCGGGTCATCAGCCATCTGTTCTTCCATGTTTGTGCGACAGTGTAAAAGGAGGCTGTGAAACGTTGGGAAGAGCCCGACATTATATATATATATATAACATGTATTGTAATATTATATCAGTCATTCAAATGAAATTATTTCGACAAACTTGGATTCTTGTGATCTGTGTCTCTTTCTAACAAAATCATGTGGCGTAGAGGACTATCAGCCGTCTGGTGAACCAATGAAAAACCTCTGTTTAATACACTGGTTCTTAGGGATGGTATTTTTAATGCCATGGGTTTCCTAGTCATAGGAAAGTCAGATAGTTCAATTTAATCTTGATGCAAGTTGTGAACAAACATTATACTGCAACGACATCATCAGTCTGAACACCCCCCCCCCCCCCTGTCAATGGACTTAATGCTTTGTGATGTTGTATACTAAAGTATATTTTTAAAATTTGAGTTTGATGGCACTTTAGCTTATATCTTAGTTTAGGATTAATTCATGTATTAATAACAATTTATTTTATATTTAACCTTTACTTTTGTGCTCAAGATGGATGAAAAATGGTGTGTATTTTAATTGCTTTAAACTTTAAATTTTCTATGATGAGTTATAAGATGCACACATCAATTAATCTGCTCAAGTAGTTTGACTAACTTATTTCCTCGCCATGTGTAGATTATGTGAGAAAACGTGTAAAAGTTGATTTTAATAGTTTTCATGATGCAAACACCCCACCTTTTGGCAAGGGATATATACACAGTCTTGCATGCACATAACAAACACTTTCATTGGACCCAGATTGTTAGGTCCCAAATTTTTCCAAATGTATGTCATGTGTACATTTTTCGTATTTAAAGCACGAAAATATTTTCGCATCTCGCACAGTCTTGCATGCACGTAACAAACACTCTCATAGGACCCAGATTTTCAGGTTCCAAATTTCCAAAATGTTCTCACATGACATTGTTATAAAACACGAAAAAAAGATTTCCGCATCTCCCTGGTTGCACTGTGTTTGCTAGACTTAATGAATATATTTTGTATGTAATGTATGTGTTCTTACAGGCGAACCTGCTTTAACGGCCCCTTGTAGACAACCACTTGTAAAACTGACTGCTACTTCCCATTTCCCTACTTGCATTTTATTTACATAATAATGACACTGTGTAAGATGGTCATCTGTTTAAGACAACCACTTTTTCCTCTACAATAAGTGCCTGTCCAAATCAATTTTGACTACAATGTATATATGTATAAATTAAATACATGGTGTTATTATATATTTACAGTACAGTCTGTGTAAACCAAACACAGCGGTGTTATTCCAAAAACAGCGGTAAACCGAAAAAACAAAAGTTTCAATTTTTTTTCCCATTCCGCATGACCAACTTTTCTAAACCGAAAGCTCATCCAAACGAAAGAAAATCCTTAGGTCTTGCACATTTCGGTTTAAGCGGACTCCACTGTATGATCAAACCAAATGCCGCCTACCTCGGGACGAGCATGAAGTTGGCGGTACAACGGGGGCTGGCAGTACAACGAGGTAGCATCGATTGTCATCGTGAATAGTCGTAGAGACGAGAGACAAAGTGTTGTGGTCAGTCTTGACTTGACTCTTCTAGTTCGATGATCGATCTGTCATGCGCTGAGGAAAAACGAGTAGCAGCCGACTTTATGTACAGCTCAAGCTGAACTTTATATTAATTCAAATTAAAAATTTCTGCTGGATCAGAAACTAGGATATTATATGTCAATGATCTTGAAGAAGTACTTTTCAAAAAAAGAAACCCACTGCTCGTCAGTCCTCCGGTCGCTTCAGACCTTTCATGTTGTATTAATATACGAGTCCTAGCGGCAAGCGGAGCTGGTGGTACAAGATACGAGGTCCAACCAAACAAAAGGACGTACCGGTATAAAAAAAAAATTAACTGATGAGAACGAAATTTCATCTTTGATTTGACTATGGGGTACATTTTATCAGTAGTTTGGCCCATTTCGTTTTGTGCTTTGCTTGTTTAATTATTTCTGTTAGCACTCCTGTCTCTCTTTGACCAGTGTCTTTGATGTAGCACTCAGGTGCTTCGTCGTTGCTTGCACTTGACTCGAGTTCGTTTCCAGTATTGGTTGAATTCTTTTCGGGTGTCCTTCTCGGCCTGGTTTTGCCCTAGCAGGCAGAGTCAAAGTCCGCCTCATAAATGCTCTAAATTGTGTCAATGAGGGTGTAAAAACACCTACCTATTTACATTTGAAATGTTATCTTTTCTGTCTGTCTCTCTCCCCTCTCCAGTTCCCCCTAGAGGTGGGCAAAATCCGGATAAATCTCCGGATAATTGGATAATCCTCAATAAGACATTATCCGAATTCAGACTCTTTAACTCTTTTTCCTGACCCGTTTGCCGAAGTGGGTCCTCCCATTTGTTGAAGTGGTGCTAACCCGTTAGTCAAAGTGGTTCTAACCCATTTGCTGAACCGGTTCATAACATGTTATTTACCGAAGAGGTG
>NW_004797434.1:1308195-1320245 GCF_000002075.1 Aplysia californica | reverse complement strand
CCCCCCCCGCACAACTCCTCCGGATATATTAATAATAAATAGCAAGTAATGTAATTCCAACTTACTGAAAATGTTTTCAAGTAAGACCCTCGTTTTAGTTTTTAGTTTTGTAAGGGTTTTTACGGCACTTGCAACAGAAATAGGTAATACAAATGCCCAATGTTAGAGGTGTTACTACAGAGCAAATGACAAAGAAAAGGAGGAGCGATAAGTATGATAGATCAAGGGAAGATTATATAACTATTTTACACCCTACCAGGACACTACTGTATTAAGATAAATCAAGAGGCTGGATGCTTCGAACCAGCTTAGTTTTAGTACAGAAAGAGTTATATGGCACTTTCAACACAAATAGGTCATATAAGTGCCGAAGATTACAAGAAGTATTACTGGAGAGTAAAATACAGAGAAAAAAAAGAGAAGACATATATTGAGGACAGATGTTTGACAGGAAGGATGGAGCAAACCAAATCAGAGCACCAACCAATCACCCACTATAACCTGCCTGTCAGGGCCAACCAGCACCGAGTGAGAGATAGTGTCCCAGCAGAAAGATAGATTCTAGAGGCATTCAATGAAATACAAGGGAGTCAAACTGTCGCCATATGTAATTCAATGGTAAAGATGCGCACCAGTACACCACAGACACTGGTTTAGTTATAGAAAGTTTTAGGGCACTTGCAATACAAAAAGGTCAAATAAATGCTAAAGATTAGACGCGTAACTGGATAGTAACATAAAAAAGAAAAAGAGGTGGATAAAGATGATAGATGTTTGATAGAAAAGAAGGAGCAAAGCACACTAGAGCACTCACCAACCACCCACCGGACGCCGATGACGAAACAGGAAAAAAGATACTCATCACTCATTGTGTCAAGAATAGAGGTACATCTTCTTTATTAACTACGTGATTATGCGTGGAACATAAAAGTTATGGACAAAAACGTTCCTGTGGGTAAAATGCATGCATGCGAGCAGTGAGACAACCAAGCCTAGGTTCATGCTAAGTATATTAGCGAGGTTCTGCACAGACAACTACAGATTAAGCTACGATGAACAAATGTTTACTTGAAGACACTAACAGAAGCTGTATAAGGCCCCCCATTCATGTATCTGCTTCTAGAATGAGTAATCACAAGGGAAAACATCACAACCTTTTGATTTTGATGAACGACAATTCAAATTTAACTGATGATAAAGCAACTTGGTTTTATCACAATATCACAGAGGAAAAAAACCCAATACAAAAACCACTGACTATTCAGTGGCTTTATCTCTACTTGTCTTTAATCTAGGCAGTCACAGGCAAACTTTATTTTCGTGAGCCAGTGCAGCACTGAAGCTGAGGGAACATCTGATCTAAAAGCAACTCACAGGTGGATAAGTAAGTAGAAATCCTATACGATCACAAGGCCCCTATTGGGATTCAACTGGTGCGTGGCGTGCATAAACTGTGCACATAAATTATTTTGTCAGGATTTCATCTGGAATGTTGTCTTCATCAAGTTTTGAAAAATGGGCCAACCAACAGCTGACGACGAAATGTGCAAAGAATTGAGGGTGGTCCTACACAAATTCGTCAGGAGCAGAACTCAATAAAAGTGCTAAGCTAGAGCTAGAAGCGAGATGATCTCAGAGGTAACAAAAAAACCAAACTACACAGGAAAAGGTATGCAGTAAGCTAAGAAACTTAAAATATAAAAAAAAGAAGAGAAAAGGCTTTAGCTGAGAGAACACAGTCTGTGGTCTGAAATAGATACACATAAAAAAGGCAGATAGATCTGAAACAAAGTACATAGAGGCAGACCTGAGTCAGATGTTGGAACAGCAGTGTAAATAGTAACAAGATATGACAGAAATAAAATTACTTTTATATTTCTAAGCAGTAAAAAAAGAAATATATTATTTAAAAAAAACAACACAAAAAATGACAGAAATAAAAGTACTTCTATACTTCTAAGCAGCCAAAAAACCCACAAAAAACCCACCTTTTACATTATGCGACATAATGCAATCTAATTATCTCCATTCACAAATTGAGTATAAAAATGAAAAAAAATCCTACCTTGGCGGTAACCAGTCATTACGCTGGAGAGAGTGAACCTAATACTAGAGCCACAATTGCTGATTCATTATGTGAAATGAATCAAAAGACAAAATCATCACCAGGACTGAACTTGTATGAGTATCAACATCTTTAAACTTTCAAACAATTGCATCCGGTCAACTAGGAAACAAAGCAACACAAGCTTTTGGGACACTTATGTTATAATACTGCCCATTCGACAGTACACGAGTATATGACATACAACAAAATCCATGAAGAAAAAAATCAACTATGTCTTGATTAATAGGATGATTACAACTGAAATGAGATGAAAAATAACCCCCCCAAAAAATGAGAGGCCCTTAAAAAAAGGTTGGGCTGACTGATACTGGCATGCAGCCAAAAAGTGTTGTGCCTTGGTATGTATGTCAATAGCATTTATAAAAAAATCCATCCACATATATAGGTACGTATACATTCTTTTTCTTAAAAATGAAACTAGGGAAAGACAAAATACATTTTCAACTTCAACATACATATTTTAAATACGTGACTTAAACTTTTAGCATAATTTATTCTTTTACACAGAGGACAATTGTAAAAGATGTTGAAAAATGACCTATTCAATAAGTTTAAAAAAGATGTGGAGTAAATGCAAAAGAATTCAGTTTTCAACATAAGTCTAATAAATCATCAAAATTTGTTGAGCAAAATCAATAACGATATATAACCAGTTACAAAATAATGTTTGAGAAATTATTCAGTTTACTGTGAATTCAATATCCCAAATTTAAAATATCAATGAAAGCCTTCAATGTATGTGATTTTTGCTGAAATTTCGATCACCACGAGATAAAAGTGTTGGGGGAAAAAACCAACAAAAAAAACAAAACCAACCCAAATATATTCAAAAATAACAATTGCCAGTCATCTCCGTCTCCTAATTTGGCTGCTACCAGATCAATTGCGTTTGTACTGAGAAGATTCTTGTTGTTGTAAGTGCTTTCTGTCACATGAGTAGACCGAGGCCTAGCTGTCTTGACACTGACGCACAATGGTGACGGGGCAGGCCGCGTGGTGAACGACGTACTCGCTGACACTTCCTAGCAGTGTGCGGCGAAGTTTTCCCAGACCCCGGGTTCCCATGATGATGGACTGCACACCTTCATCTTTGGCCGTTTTGCAAATGAGCTCACCTGGCTTCTCGCCTTGAACAGTCACCAGTTTGGAATTCACCTGGATGGTGAAAAGATCATTATAAACTACATTAGTCCTGATTGACAGAAAAAATTTCCTAATGTGACAAAAACTATCTAATTTTTCTTTTAAAAGTTTTACTAAGAGTTATGTCATCTAGCTGCTAAAAATTAGAGCTGATACAAGAAAGTAACAAACAAACCAAAAAAAAAAAAAAGAAAAAAAAAGAGGAGAATTTTAGTTTTAGTAAGGGTTTTTATGGCACTTGCAACTCAATAAGGTCATTGAAGTGCTGAAGATTAGAGGTGTTACAAGAGAGTAACAAACACAAAAGAAAAGAGGAGAGATCATGATGATAGGAGTTTGATAGGAAAGAAGGAGCAAACCACACCAGATCACCTGCCAACCACCCGCATCATCAGAATAAACACCCTACTGTTACAAGATTCAAGTTAGATTTCAGTGTAAGACTACAGGAACTCACTGGAATGATGAGGTTTATGGAAAAAAAAAAAGACAGGCTGACAGCACATGCATGAAGCAGGACGTTGTCGAACAACAGACAAAACGTTTTTATGACCAAGGTTTTTCAGAATTTTGGAAATATACTCGAAATTGTCTAAGATGGCCACCCTTTGTCAAGGAGAAAAATGGTTGTCTTAGAGGCGGTAGTTATTTGTCCAGCTGATTGTCTTGGACAGGTGGCAGTTAGAGCAGTTTAACTGTACAGTAAAACCAGTGAAAGATGACTCCCTTCCATTCTTAGGCATGACAGGCAGGAGTCATTTTACATTTCACATGATAACAACAGTAGCCACCAAATCCAGATCAAAATACACAGAAATTAATGACGGATGGTTGACAAGAAACACTGTGTGGAAAAGAGACATCCTCTTCCTATGCTTTAAAAACAGCAGTTTAAAAAAGATTTATAATAGAAAAATAACACTGAAAAAAAAAAGGCCCGCATTTACATTTCAAGCAATTAGTGCATCTTGCCTATACAACCCGGAGAAAGGAATTTTCTGCTACAACACCATCGTCACCCCTACAATTTTTTTAATTTGCAAGGTAAGAATTTGGATAAAGTAGCCAATAATACCACAGGAGCAGCTATACTGGCCAGCAGAAGAACTGAGCAGGAGGGACCAATATATGATAGATTCTGAACTTCAAGTGTGATGCCATTGGGAATAGGAAGAAGAAGTCGATAAAACACAATATTTTTGTTTGTGGGAAATTCTGTGAAAAAAGGTAAACTAAAAAACTGGAGAAAAAGGATTACGACAAAACTCACATGCTTAGATCTGAGAACGTTCATGAAACCGTCTGTCAGATTGCCAATCTCATCGTGCCTCTTCTTGACTTGAGCGCAGATGGCATTAACGTCCGCAGCAGCACCAGCTGTGAATAAAAAGTCATGTTATTCTTAATAATCTATCAAGAAAATTGCCACATTACTTATGCAAAACTAATGATGTCAACATAAATTTTCCATGCCTTGACCCCTTAAAAAACATTCAATAAGAATAACATACATAAATGGCAACCCCAGTGCTTTCTTGCTGTATCTCCATTTTTTAAAACAGTGAAAATGTGACTTCTTCTTAAGCTCACTATTTGTTATGAACTGTTTTCACTGTTATTAATAATGGAGATACGACAAGAAAGCAATGAGGTCGCGAAATTTGGTTTATATGTATGAAAGATTCAAAATTTGCTGTTCAGAGACACAATGACAATGCATCATTATGAAAAGCTTTCGTTTAAAAAAATCTTGTCCTGCAGTAAAAATTAAGAAGTCAGCATGGCTAAAATTAACCTTACAAAACCGGAGCACGCACATGTGCGTGGAAAAATCTTTTTTATCCTAAATTACTGGACACGCATGTTATATATATGTGCGTAATTTATTATTACATTACAACACTTTTCAATATAAGGAAACCAACTATTCCTTGGACCAAGCTTTTTTGTACAGAACAAAACATCCATTACTGTTCCCTTTGAAATCAGTTGGTCACTTGGAATGCATACCTTTTTTTATGATGATTGCCTGTTCAATTTTATGAACAGAAATTTATATATTTTTTTTTACACAAGTGGATGTGGTAGAAAAATGGGGATTACATCTAAAGTGATAAATGAATCCAGTTGAAATGTGGACGAGCTTTCAGAAATAAAATTGCTACAACAAAATATGAAAATAGTTCATATATCTTGTCTACATTTTGTGTAGAAGAGATCTAAAACTGAAAATCTGATTTCCCCCCCCCATAGCTAAGTCAGTGACTTATTACAAATAGTCAAACTCAAACACAATCAATCCTTACCTGCATGAAAACTGTCTTTTCTAAAACCTAATTCTATTGCTTCCCAGAAAATATATACTTTTCTTAGGTTGTTTTGTAAGTACTATCCTTTAAAATACATCTGAAAAGGGTCACCCTTATATTTCCTGAGCGACCCAAAAGCTGTTCAGGATTGGTGTTACTCGTGGGCAGATTTGACTAAGTCATGTAGGGTTAAACTATTCATGGGCTCAGAATCAAATCAGTCCACCAAAAGTGACATTGATATTCTAAATAACACATTGTGATTCTGATATTGTATAAATATCATATAATGTATTTTACTGTGCTAAAAGTACAGTGACGGGTCGGTCATGTAAGCGCCACCACAAACTTTGTTTACAATGTTTAACAATAAAAAAAAAAGCAAACAAAAAAACACATTGACAGTAGGTTTGGGATGAAAAAAAAAGAAATAAATGCCACGATAGAGGTGATGACTGTGAGAGATCTGAAAAAAAAAGTATACTTACGCAGCCCAATATCAATATTGTATTCAGCACAGTGAATGAGGACTACAGTGTCTCCCTCACGGTACATATTTTCCAAATACCCTGAGGAAGATATAATATAACCAATTGTAACTGTTAGGTATGCAACATCATTCAGTGATCATTTTTCAAATGTGTTTTTTTACACCCTCATTGATACAATTCAGATAATTTAGGAAGTGAGCTTCTGAACCTAGGTTGAGAGGGATACAACATCCCAGCAAAAAGTGAAAAAGGCCGAGATGCTTTCAAGATCAAATTCTCCCCACTAAGGGATTGAACTCCGGTCTACTGCGGGCGATAGCAAAGTGCCTTATTGCTACACTACAGATGATGGTATCATTTAGTAAAAAACATTGAAAGTCTGCAAAGACATTGGCCACATGTTCAACTGAAGAGAGGACACCATAAAAAAAAAATACTACTATGCACCAAAATTGATAGCAAAAACAAAATCACAAAGGAGAAAATATTTTCACTAGGGTAGAGGGTGCATATTCCGACACTGTGTGCTATTCCGACACCCCTCGTGGGGTGCACTCCAAAAACAACGAACGGTGCGGAAATACTACAACTTATGCGCGCGGGTATATTTTTAACCGGCAGCCGAACTATCTTTTTTAAATTATGTGCGTCATTTCTAAATATAGGTGTAATAGTTTTCCCATAAACCCCCAAGAAGTGACACCGCTCTTTTGCGCGTCCAATTTCGAACGTTTTCAAGCTCCGTGTTTCTAAAGCAGCAATATCACAAGTTGAGTAAACAAGTCCTATTTCTTGTGTAAAAGGCTGTATGTGATAAATGAATGTACTAAATGAATATTAGATGATTAAAATTGCTGTTTTCAACAAAATTTGATAGATTTTATTGCTTTAAACTGGTTAAATATGTGCTCAAAAAGTGTCGAATTTCCCCACATCAAAAAATGCCACTCTCAGAATTACGACACCCCTTCTGTCAATAATTCGACACCCCATGCTGCTATTTCGACACCCCTGGTGGTAATGTCGACACCCCCTGTGGGTTATTTCGACACTATGTCAGTAGATTCATTTTCAATACAATGTTATGTATATGACTATGTATCCATTTATGTATTTTGTGAATTGCAGTGTGAATATTATTTTTTGCTCATTTCGTGACGATGTGTAAGCGTGTGCGTGTGATAAGCAAGTAGCTGTGTGTGTGCGCGTATGTGCATGTTTGTGTGTGTGTGTGTGTGCGTGTGTCTGTGTTTGGCGTACATATGTGTGTACATGTGTGCGTGTTATGTGTTCGTGAGTGTGTATGTGTGTGTGTGTGTGTGTGTGTGTGTGTTTGTGTGTGTATGAGTGTGTGTATGTGTGTGTGTGTGTGTGTGTGTGTGTGTGTGCAGCAGATGCAGCAACAGCAACAGCAGATGCAGCAGCTGCAGCAACAGCAGCAGCAACAAGACCAACAAGAGCAGCAACAGTAACAACAGCAGCAGTGGAAACAAATGCAGCAGCAACAACAAGAACCACAGCAGTGCAGCAACAACAAGAACCACAGCAGCAGCAACAACAAGAACCACAGCAGCAGCAACAACAAGAACCACAGCAGCAGCAATAACAACAGATGCAACAACAACAGATGCAACAACAACAGATGCAACAACAATAGATGCAACAACAACAGATGCAACAACAACAGATGCAACAACAACAGATGCAACAACAACAGATGCAACAACAATAGATGCAACAACAACAGATGCAACAACAACAGATGCAACAACAACAGATGCAACAACAATAGATGCAACAACAACAGATGCAACAACAACAGATGCAACAGCACCAGCAGGAATAAATGCAACATCAGCAGCAGCATAGGAGCAGCAGCAGCAGATGACTCAGATGAGTCTACTGAACTTGAGAAGTCAAATTTGTTTGTTTTGTTTCATTTTGTTGTTGATTTTTATTTTGTTCCTTTTTAATACTTTTATAGGGTTCTTTTGCACCTGGTAGCCTAATGATAGGAATTCAGCGAGGGCAGCATGTGTTGCACTGAATTCCAGAGTAATAAATTTTGATGATTTACGCCTTGTTTCTTGTTCAATTATTTTACTAAACTAGCACTACCTTGGGCTCTACAGTTATGGTGGTGGAGATGATGATGCGGGTGATAGGCCTAGTAACGATGATGCTGGTGGTAGCGGTGGTGATAAAGATGATGACATGATGGTGATGGTGATGATGAAGATGGTAGGGCAATGCTGGTGCTGGTGATGATCATGGTAATGAACTAATACTAATTCAGTTGTTGCAGCTGTTACTGATGTTGAGGTCAGTGATGCTGCTGTCGCTGATGGTTATGTTAATAATTATGATAATTGTAGTGATAATAATATTGTGGATATTTGATGATGCAGCGAAACCACAATCAGGTGAAAGGACAGGGCAATATGTTTGCCTCACTCAGTCAGTGTATACTAGCCAAACGACAGACCAACTACTTTTCCTTTAATGAAATTAATGCCGTGTGTCAAGCAGAAAAGAAATGCTAATACTGAAATGCCGAGGATCGAACCCACGACCTCCTGGACCCAAGCCTAGCCTAGGCCTAGCCTAGCCTAGGCCTAGGCCTAACTACAGCACTGGGCCAGTCCGGGCCTTCGGTGTCGCATTTCCCCACAGTGGTGTCGTAATTGGAACAACCGGTGTCGAAGTTCCCCTCACAGGGGTGTCGGAATTAGAACAAGGGGTGTCGAAATTTTGAATTACGCACCCCACACACTTTAAGAGAGGGTTACAATCAACTTGACAGGCACATTCACTTGTTTTATACAACAAACAGTTTCTAAGAGGTTTCTCCACCATCTGGTGACAGAACCTCGCCGCTCAATTGATTTTATCCGACTACACAGACCAATGAACACAGCAGCAGTCTCAGACCTGCCAGAAGGGGTGTCGAAATATGCACCCTCTACCCTAGCACTGCAGTCAGCCCCACTTTGTCAACACTTCCTTTACTTAAAGTAAAAATACAGTCGAAATTGTCCAAGACGACCACCCATTGTTGAGGAGAAAAATAATTGTCTTTGACAGGTGGATGCATTGGACAATGTCATTGTATATATATGATATAGAGAAAAAATGCAAGGGTGGGGGGTATGTAGTGGTAAGTAGTTGTATGTGCACGAGATGTTATTTTTGGGGGTAGGTGGCCATTAGGTCCGACTGTATTTTCAACCATCGAAAAGCCTTTTCAATGAATCATTACAAAAATAAAAAGACAGAACACAGGCATATCTATAAATCAACAGTTGCAATCATTAATTTATTAAAATTTTCCCCTGTTGAACTGAAGTAGGCTACAGTCAAACCTGTGTAAGACAGAATAGCAAAGGAGCCAGAAAAAAATTCCATTGTAGACATTTTCTGTCTTAGACAGGTGAATTTATGGGGGCGGGGGGAGATGGAAGGGGGTTCCAAAGGCCGGGCCGGTGGGATCAAGGGTCCTTTGTCCGGTCGACAAGAAGTGATCAAAACTTCACACCTCTAAACTGCTAGATCTATCCTCTCTGATAATGACCTGGGTCAGTCTCACCTATCCAATTACCACCAGTGCTTGACGGTATCCCCCCTCCCCCACACCCACCCCCCTTCCTTGCATGCTAATTTTTACTTCATTTCCCTCTCCATCCCATCTGACTTGAATATAAACTATACACACATCCTCTACATTGTTACAGTACAGTGTTCTTTAAAAAAAAAAAAATTAAAAAAAAATTGTAATTCAACACAAACAAGGAAATAGGAAAGTGAAAATCTGGAAGGACTTCTGTAACAAGCGACCACCCCAACAAACACTAAATTGCCCTGTTTGTTCGGGTGGTCGCTTTCGAAAGGAGAGACCTAACCCTGACTCTGACCCAAACCCTAAATTGCCCTAACCTAATCCTCTTTTACTTTTATTATAAATACTCTATTTCATAGAGGTCGCTCGTTATGGACGGAATTTACTGTAAAACTCACACCACAGCCTGATAACAACTTTAGATCTACAGTTGTCCTGATCTGGTCTTGGCCACTTTTACTTTAGGCATAGAGCTAGAATCTAGATCTAGATCTAGATCTAGATCTAAAAATAAGTAACAATGTAAGGCCAACAAATAACATTAGATCTATCAGTGCTAACAACCGGTTTTTTTCTCCACCCGGTGATTGTGATGATGGTAGGCCTAATGTCAAAGAGGAGAAATAGGCGGTGGCTAGATTTCTAGATTGGCTCAGCCTCAGCGCAAGAGAATGTAAAAAGAATCAACCCTCGCATCGCACAAGCTGGAGGAGGGAACAGAAGCTTTAAAATCATTAAAAAAAAACTTGTGATAAACTCGCATGATGGTAGATCTAGAGTCGAAGAAGAGAAATAGGCGGTGGCTACAAGACCCAGACTACAGCAACAAGTCTCAAGCGTAGCCTACAAAAAACACTGCTCTAAAAACTAAAAAAGTATCAAAATCGTAGAAGTTGGAGGAGAGCAGTTGGGTGTATGAAAGTTTGGATTTCAGAAAACATAAATCAACTCACAGTCAAACGCATATTGGGCCTGGTCACTGCCATCCACAGCAATCATGTCTTTTCTGCCCATGATGTTGGAATAAATTTATTTCACTGAGAAATCACAAAGGGAAACTTAGACTATCTTTCCGCAACTCGTCAGTCAAGCTCGGCCGATGCTTCTGCTGAACTTCTATTGGGTTGCCAAGACGAGAGTTGTTTTGCTCGCTATGTGAGCCAGAATTAAAAGAGTAAATGTTATTAACTATTATTTCGATACATACGCAGACTATTTGTTTGGTTTCCTGTAATGATTATTTCTGCTACCTTAAATGTTGATTGTTGATCAAATAAAATAATAATATTGCTGCAAAAGGTATAATTTTCTTTTTTGCGTCTGCAAAAAATAACTGGACAATTTTGCAGCTGTACCGCGTTCCTGGCAACTAGTACATTCTTCAGGAGTCTTGCTTGCAACGCTAGCCTATGCCAGGGATTTGAAGGTCATATCGGGCAACTTAGGCTAGAGGGGCCAGCCAGCAGAGGGGAACAAGTGACGGAGAATGTCGCAACAGTCCCCACAATGTTGCTCAATGCGCAGATCACAACTGTCACTTTAACAGAGGGACAGACGCGTAGACGGTTTAGCATATTTTCTTTCTAGCTGTTTGCTGGTGCATAATATTCCAAACTGTATTTTATTCACTGCATAACTCTAAGAAACATGTCGAAAGAAAGTCGAAAAGTTTACCTGTAAAATTCTTTAATTTTGTCACCAACTCAGAAAAAATAGATAAAAAATTGAAGCTTTGATTATTATAGGCTACAGTGGCCTGATTCAAAACATACAACAGCGATTCACCGTTAGAAAAAAAATGCCCCCCGCCCCCTCCCCCTCCCCTTCTTTGCACCAATGTCTACAGCCTCGTATAATATATTATAGATCTATATTATAGGTGCTAGGATTTTAGCAAGCCTGCTGTCGATCATGACCATGATTTTCTACTCTCAAAGTCATGAGTGGCCTCTCCAGTTTGCTGAGTGTTGGAAAAAAAATACAAAACAACGATACCCCCCCCAACAAAAAACCCCCAAAACAAACAACAACAACCCCCCCCCCCAAAAAAAATCAACAACATAAAAACATTGTCTGATTTCATTTCGGTAGCTTAATTACTTTATATTCTGACGTGTCGTTAGTGTAGGAAAATCACAATTCTACAACTATAATTAGGCGTATAGTATATTATATGGACTGGCTGTCATTGTTTGGAGCTAATTAGTTGGCACCCCCTCTCTCCACGGGGTCCCTCCCCGTACCAGTCATTTAATTCCCGTTGTATACATACACGTACATGTACACACACACACACACACACACACACACAAACGCACAAACTCACACACACTCGCACACACACACACACACACACACACACA
>NW_004797434.1:1301839-1305201 GCF_000002075.1 Aplysia californica | reverse complement strand
AGTAGGAAAGATCTACACCTAGCCTTCTCGGACAAGGGCGAAAAATCTCGGAGGGCCCGTGTGCAAGTTGCGCACGTTAAAGATCCCTTGGTGGTTTAAAATTGATAAGAGTAGGCTTCGGCCGCCACCCGGGCAAAATTTCAAATTTCCTACCAACTGAAAATATTAGGTGTGTCCCGCGCCCTCATATGACCTTATGCAGTTGCGAGCGCCGTAAAACACTTTACAAAAACAAAACAAAACAAACAAGGGGAGAGAATCTAACAAGTACACCAATTCACATATCAAGGCGCAACAGTCACAGACGATGGAAGAAATAAAAAAGAAATCAATTAATAGAATTTTTCAAAGCTAGATAACTGTCTCTCTTCTTAACATTAAGAAAGAGAATACTGGAAATCTACATCTTCCCCATATCCTATATGGCGCTGAAACTTGGATTTTGACAAACAAAGAAGAAAAAAAAAATAGCGTCGTTTGAAAAATGGTGCTACCGTAGAATGGCCAGAATAAGTTGGAAAGCAAAAAAGACGAACGATGGGGTGCGTCAAATTCTCCACACAAGACTAACCTTGCTGAATAAAATGGAATTGAGGAAAATACAATACTATTGCCATTTAAAACGACACGAGATCTTTGTGAAGAGGTGCTTGAAGGAAGAATATGGGGCAGAAGAGCCAGAGGAAGACAAAGAGTAACAGGGATGGACAACATAAAAACATGGGCTGGCCTGGATATGGCAGAATGTGCAACGGCAGCTTGCGACCGTGACGGATGGCGGGTCATTTCTTGTCAACCTCTGAGTCAGAGATGACACGTCCAGGTATCCCTGATGTGCATGCTTCGCATTGAAGTGTCTATCTATATAGAGCAAAGAGAGGCGGCCATGACAGTGCCCGATTTAGGATAATAATGGTGTAAGTCTATGGATGATGGCATTAAGCCTCAGGTTTAGTCCTGGCCTCAAGGCAAGATTGAGGCACTTTCATAATTTTTGTTGAGAAAAACAGAGCTTCCACAAACGGAAAGTGTTTGTAACGTTCCATGGCGGGTGGTTGGAGGGTGCTCTGGTGTGGTTTACTCCTTCTTTCCTATTAAACATGTATCATCCTGATCTCTCCTTCTTTTTTTGTGTGTTCGTTACTCTCTTTCAACGCTCTAATCCTCGGCACTTATACGGCATAATTGTGTTGCAAGTGCCATAACACTTTTATCATAGCTAAAACTAAAAGTTCCATGCAAAATGTTCGCTCAAACGAGCTGTTGTTAAACCAAAGAAACATCCTGCATAATATGAGAAAAGAAAAACTGACGTCTGTGGTGTAGAGGTAAACTGCTTCGCTGTCGCACGCAGGAGACTGGAGTTCGATTCTCCAGTAAGGGGAAAATTTTCATTGAATGTCTCTCTCAGTCTTTCTGTTGAGATGCTGTATTCCTCTGAGCCCGGGTTGGTCCTGACAGGCAGTCGGCCTACTAAATTATATAAGTTTTGTCAATGTGGATCGTAAAAAAACCCTACATCAATAATATAGAGAAAGAGAAAAGAAAAGTCGGACGCGAATAAAAACAAAGAAAAAAACCCAACATATCCCAGAACAATCAAGCAAGAATAATTATTATGAAAATAGGGCCTCCACCCCACCTCCACCCCACCTCCACCTACCCCCAACTAAAAAGCGTTTTGTTGTTGCAATCCAGTATTCCTTTTAACACTTGAGTAGGCTATAATTACCATTTATTGTTTTCATAAAATCATTATAATAAACTGCCAGATCTGAATCAGACATTAACGAACCTGGTTCGCCATTCATTTCATTGATCGGATGCTCTCTGAAAAAATGAGAAAAAAAAACCCCAACACAAAAGAAAACTATATTCTTATGAATATTATTATTCTGGTCTTTCCCCGTTACACACCTGTTATTGTTTTCGAAGTAGTAGTCTGTTCCCCATTTAAATGAAGTGTGTTCAATTTGTTTGTTAAGATGATGATGATGATGATGATGATGATGATGATGATGATGATGATGATGATGATGATGATGATGATGATGATGATGATGATGATGATGCTGATCATGATGATTTCATGAAAAGAAAACGTGATAATTACATTCAAGTGTAAATATAACTAGTGGGTTGTAAAACAAACAAAACAAAAAAAAACAACAAAAAAACCCCCAAAAAACAAAACCAAACAAACTAACAACACCCCCCCCCCTTAAAATAACAAAACAGTTAGGGGAGGGAAAAAAAGGAATGCCACTGAGTGCAGAGTCTCCGGTAGGGCATGGGCAGGTTGGGAAGAAGGGGAACATTTCGGAATTTATCCTGGTCCGAATCTCAAGCATGCAGTACTTAATTAACCGAGATTCCTTCTATAATAAAGGCCTACACCTTGCTAATGGGATTTCGTAGTCATGTGGCGCAGTGTCTTGACAAGCAAACACTAGTTTTCTCTTCCGTAACAACAACAGTAGAGTATTTGTGTGGCATCGTGGTGAAATCAGGCTGTCGGATTGTCAAAAAAAATGAAAACAAAGAAGTCGGCATTTCCCGTTCATTGGGTAATTTTTATTGATTTTATTAATTTTTTGTTAGACAACACCTTTTACGTGTTATGTGTAGATTTTTTTCTTCTGAAAAACGTTGATCAAAGTAACCAAAAATATAGAGAAGCAGTTTTCAAGGGCTCTCAAGGTTTAGTAGTCACTAAACCTCGATGGCTATTTTCTAGCTTATTTTTACCCCTGAAACCAGATGACTCCATCTCCTTCAATTGCAAATATCCCCACTTCTATTCAAGATAGATATGTACTTTTTTCCGATCAAAATCATTATAAATAAACAAACTTTAAGAAGACACCATTAGCTCTACATGCCCTAAAGTTGACGAGCGCACGATTTCACGGTGTCGAAACGCCAGCATTAGTGTATTTGTTTAGCGGGCTATCGATGCAGAATGGTCATTTAAGCATCAAAACGGAACTGGATTTCTATGCATCAATAGTGACTAACGGTATCTAAAAGCACCTAGCAACCGTAAAAAGAAAGACAAACATATCACAAACGTTCAATCAAATAAATATTCCGATACGTGTTCTTTTCAGAAGCATGTCAAAAGACTTTTACACTGGTGTGCGCACTTGTACACAGACGCCCTAACACACACATGCGGCGCGCATGCGCAAGCACACGTGCACACACATACACACGCACACACATACGCACACACACACACACACACACACACACACACACACACATAAACGTGCGCGGGTACACACACGCCTGCATGCACGTGTATGCACATATAACCAAAATCACACATATAGTTATGAACAGCATGTGTGTGTGTGTGT
>NW_004797434.1:1297961-1299614 GCF_000002075.1 Aplysia californica | reverse complement strand
TGGCACAATATTGAATGGTATATTGACAAGTAGGAAAAGCATTTTTGGTGTTTGGCTTACATATTTCAGATTGTAAGAATGTTCTTTGCCACATAGTTTCAATAGTTTGGATCGCCTCCTGTGGTCCAGCGGTTAGGCGCTCCGCTGTCGCACTCAGGAGACCCGAGTTCGATTCCCGAGTGTGGCGAATTTTTATCGAGTAAGTCGGCCTTTCTGCCGGGATGTTGTATTCCTCTCAGCCCGGGTTGACCCTTACATGTAGGGTTGGAAGTCAGCCTCTAAGATGATCTTAATCATGTTGATGGGGGTGTAAAAACACTTACTCATACATACTTTAAAAATAATTTGGGAAGCGGGCCACATCAACCTTGCCTGTCAGGACGAACCCAGACTGAATACTTACTTGTGTTTACTTGAGTGAAGGACCGACATCTCTGCTCAAGGGGCATCTCCATAGGCGCCCCGTCCCCTGAAGAAGCACATCTCGAAGTGTGTAGATGCTGACGGTTCCAAACAGACTGAATGGCTTGGTCAAATACTTTATTACCCATCTCGGGAATCGAACCCACGTCTCGTCTTCTGTATGCAACGACACTGAACCTAATTGTCCATACCACATCTTATCTGGTGTCGGTGGCCCAGTATTTTGGCTCTTGTACTCGCAACCGTAAGGACGCAGGTTCGAATCCCATCAGAGGTCCGACGTTGTGTCCTTGGGATGGCAATTTACACAAATTTTCCTCACTTCACCAAGGCGGGAATTGATACCCGGCTATAGGCAGCGAAAGATCTTGTCCGTTTGTTAAAGTTTGAGCGCGTGCAAACAGCAGCTTGAACTAAGTCAATGTGTGCATCCCAGGAAGCTGAGAATGTTTTTGAGTGTTCTTGGGTATGCTGGGGTAATATGAAGCGCACAGAGCATGCTGTCGAGCGTGGATATGCGCTATATAAATGCGACTACACGTACTATTATTATTTAGTAAGTATTTTAAAGTTAGAACTTTATCAGCAGTGTTCTAAGTCTCGCTAGTTTGACTCATTTTGTTGTCTTTTCTGTGTTTTAGCTAAAGAAATACAAGCACGTATCCATATCCACATCGTGTGCTGATTTTCCTCGGCCTCGAATTAAAAGAAAAAAAGAATGCTACACTTCATCAGGTTTCTAAAATGTAGATGTGTCCACGCCACCATCAACACAGTTTACCGGTTGCAAGGGCTCAAAGGGGTAATCTGATTTTATTTTTAGTAAGAGTTTTACGGCATTCGCAAAACAATAAGGTTATCTAAGTTCCAAAGATTAGAGGTGTTACAAGAGAGTTACAAACACAAAAAAGAAGGAGAGGAGATCAGGATGAGAGATGTTTGATAGGAAAGAAAGAGCAAACCACTCCTAAGCACCCGCCAACCACCCACGGTTAATCTGATTCTGTGGTTGTTGCATGTGCTCAAGAAATATTTCGTCAAAACTCAAATTCAAAATGTTTAAAAAGGCAAGAAAAGAATAGATAACAATATAGATAATGCAGGCACAATGGTTAAAAGAATGAAATAGTTTCTCTCTTTCTCCCCCCCCCTCTGTCTCTGTCTCTGTCTCTGTCTCTGTCTCTGTCTCTGTCTCTCTCTCACTCTCTCTCTCTCTCTCTCTCTCTCTCT
>NW_004797434.1:1296215-1297861 GCF_000002075.1 Aplysia californica | reverse complement strand
GAGAGAGAGAGAGAGAGAGAGAGAGAGAGAGAATGGTATAGGTTTAACGTTCCTATCAACACTATTAGGTTATTCAAGAGGCAGGTCCTCCAATTTTAACGCCCATCTCCGAAAAGACCAAGCCAAATGGGAAAATCTTGTTAAGTGCCTTTCCCAGGGACACAATGTCGGACCGAGCTGACGCTCGAACCCCAAACCCACGATCTCACGATTACGGGTCCGGTAGCCTTATCACAAGGCCACCAACGCCACGAGGGAGAGAGAAAGAGAGAGAGAGAGAGAGAGAGAGAGTACTTTTCTGCACTAGTCCCTAGGTCTTAGTCTATCACGGAGATCAATGATAATTTTTAAAGGATTGTGTAGGGGCTCTTTTTTAACCTCATCTTTTACCTCTTCACTTCGGAATTTAAGATCTAAAAAAATGATAGTATCTGTCTAATACTTTAAACTATACTCTACGCGCTACGAAAGCCAAGAGAGTAGTTAAACTAGTTGATCTTTTCGAAACCTAGGAGTGTCGTATAGCTCTGTTTTTTCTTTGTTGGGGGGTTATCTGATCTCAGAGGAAAGCTCTCTTTTTTGGGGCTTAAGAGATGAACTGCGCTCCAATAAGCCCAGGCGTTTTTTGGGCAAGTGTTTTACGGGGCTCGCACCTGCAAAAAGTTATATGAGCGCACGCGATACATTAAATGTTTTTCAGTCGGTAGCAAATTTTGAATTTTGCACGGGTGGCGGCCGAAGCCTACTCTTATCGATTTTAGGACCATCAAAGGATCTTTAACGTGCGCAACGTGCATACGAAACCTCCGGGACTTTTCGTCCTTACCGGAGAAGGCTAGGTGTAGATCTTTCCTACCATAAGATCAGGGCTTTGGCTAAAAAACAGCAGTAAGAAGGAGCAAAAGGTAAATTGTTTCCTCTCGACTGGGTTCGAGGATCCTGAGTCGGAATCTCCACAACTTCATTTTTAAATAAGTATTAAGTTTATAACCCAGTTGTGAACTTGCTACCAACAAACCCCTTACGAAACCTCTAAAATAATATCTGCCACTGTACTAGCTACCTAGTAAGGTCCACTCTTCACTTGTCTTGGCCCGCTAGAATAGGCTAACACTAACAAGGTCAGTATAGCAGAGACTGTGCCCACCATTTCGGAATTCACGGTGACATAAAAGATGGTTCCAGTACCGAACGGGATAGCGGGTGCCCACATCCCTCGTGACTCATCAGAGCAGAGGAAACGCTAACATTATTCAAAAGAAACAACAACAATCAAATAACAGAAGCATGTCTTCGTAATAATTATAAACATAAGCACCATCCCACATCATCATTTATCACCACCACCACCGTCATTTCTAAAATCACCATTGCTCTCAGATCCTCCACAAACATCTATAATTGTCTTGAACATCTATATGTAACAGTTATATGTAACAGTTATATGTTATAACAATTACGTACGTTATACATTATTGGGCACTCTCATACGCACTTTTTTCTACTTACCAGATGGCGTCAATGTAATAGAAATGGGCAAGGGACAAAAAAAAAAGATAGAAACAAAAGAAGGAGCCAAAGAGTAGTAGGAGAAAGGCTGAAGAAAGAGTGCAGAGGAGAGGGCAAAGGGG
The DNA here is from genome assembly GCF_000002075.1 of Aplysia californica. Taxonomy (NCBI): domain Eukaryota; kingdom Metazoa; phylum Mollusca; class Gastropoda; order Aplysiida; family Aplysiidae; genus Aplysia; species Aplysia californica. The sequence goes on along the minus strand of NW_004797434.1, from coordinate 1,296,230 downwards.
AAAAGGGGGAGGGGG
>NW_004797434.1:1293910-1295149 GCF_000002075.1 Aplysia californica | reverse complement strand
AGAGAGAGAGAGAAAACAGTGACAACACAATCTAATATGACAAATCGTCCATTCATAAAAAACTATTCTGCTACATTAATGCTAGACGCTAATAATAAACAGGGCAAACATTGTAACAACAGCAGTATCGCGATACTTGCATTTATTGACAGACTAATATTTTTTACTGGCTGTCATAAAGTAATACAAACGAGCCATACGACAAAGCTTGGCTTAGTCAAACAACAAAGAAAAAAGTACTACTCGTTCGAGTGCTAACAGCGACTGACGACAATACACAGATGTACGGACTCTGGACACGGCACAGCTGTTTAATGTGTCCCGCGCGTTAATATGACCTTATGCAGTTGCGAGCGCTGTAAAACACTTATCCTCCCCCAAAAGAACAAAAAAACAAACAAACAAAAAAAAGAGCTAACTGCAATTTTGACTAAAGAACTGTTTCGTGCGAATAAAGTGAGTTCGATTCCCGAGTGGAATGGGTTTTTTTTGTGGAGTATCTCCTTTTTCTGATTAGATGAGACATCTCACTCACCCCCAGGAAAACCCAAAAGAGCGACACAGCACAGCTACACGACACACTGAGCGACACAGCACAGCTACACGACACACTGAGCAACACAGCACAGCTACACGACACACTGAGTGACACAGCACTGCTACACGACACACTGAGCGACACAGCACTGCTACACGACACACTGAGCAACACAGCACAGCTACACGACACACTGAGCGACACAGCACAGCTACACGACACACTGAGCGACACAGCACTGCTACATGACACACTGAGCAACACAGCACAGCTACACGGCACTGACGGCACACTGAGCGACACTCACAAACGCGTTGAAGAAAGACGAGACAACAAGAAGCAAACAGAACAAGAGAAAAATCACCATTCTTGTTCCAGCAATAAACCTATAACTATATAAAAGTTATAGTCCTCTTTGTGGATGGTGTGGGTGTAAAACTGGCGCACCGAAGTTTCACTTGTCACGACATCATTCTTTTATGGAGCTTTTATTTCAAAGTATTGACTTGTCGTAGAGCAATAATAATATCATATTCGGCCAGAAATAACAGTGCATTATTTATGTGAGACGGCAAAATACAGATGTTTACATGCTGTCTTAGTTTTATGACAGCTGTGGTTGTTGTGCATTTTTACCACCACCCCTCCCCAATCACGCACGCACACACACACACACACACACAAACACACACACACACACA
>NW_004797434.1:1291895-1293810 GCF_000002075.1 Aplysia californica | reverse complement strand
ACACACACACACACACACACACACGCGCGCGCGCGCACACATACACACACACACACCTCGAGACAACACTGAGATAATTTGGGAGGCCGTCTGCCTCGATTCCGCCTCTTTTGGGTTTTACCTGGGGGATGAGTGAGATGTCTCATCTCGGCAAAAAAAGGAGATACTAGATAAAAACAGACTTCCCCACTCGGGAATCGAACTCACGTTTTTTTGCGTCAAACAGCTCTTTAGTCAAAATTGCAGTATGCTCTCTGCCTTTTTTTGGTATGTTTTGGTTAGTGTTTTACCGCGCTCGCAACTGCATATGGTCACGTGAGAGCGCGGGACACATTAAACATTTTTAGTTGGTAAGAGCTTTTGAATTTTTGCCCGGATGGCCGCCGAAGCTTACTCGTATCGATTTTAGACAACCAAGGGATTTTTCGTCCTTGTCAGAAAAGGCTAAGTGTAGATCTTTCCTACCAAAATATCAGGAATACGGCTGAAAGAAAGCGTTAGGAAGGAGCCAACGAGTAGCAGTAGAAAGGCAACAGACAGGAGGCCCAGAGGAGGGGGAAAAGGAGGTGAGGGGGTGGGGGCAGAAAGAGGAGCTAGACGAAAGTAGACGACAGAATGTTGTTCGAGAGCAGGAAAGGAGGTGAAAGAAGACAATTTTAGAGAGGAAACATTTCCGTCGCTACCCGGATTCGAACCCGGGACCTTTGAATGAGAGGCGAACACCTTAACCCCTTGGCCACGAGAGCCCCCTCTTTGTCTTTAGATTTAGAAATAGTTTTACGGCTCGTGCATCACAAACAGGTCATATAAGTGCCGAAGATTAGAGGTGTTACAAGACAGCATCTTCATACCAACATTAACATACCAGTGCCAAACATAGTCGCACAAGAAAGAAAAATCAAAGCATGCGAAATGAGGTGTCTCCGCAAAACTATCAACGTCACCAGAAGAGACCGCATAAGAAAAGAAACCTTACATCTACAAACTGGAATACCACCAGTAATAAAATTCGTAGAGCGTCAAACAGTCAATAATGGTTTGGACATTTAACCAGAATGCCCCAGAAACAACTAGCGGCTAGAGCTTACGACACCCGAGACTCGGGCTTTAAATCAAGAGGAAGACCAAAAAAGACCTGGCTGGATAGGGTTAAAAAGGTCATGGAACAACACAACATATCTATCACGGACGCTACACATCTAGCACAGGACCGAAACGTGCACCTCCCCTCAACATCCTAAGGATACCAGAGGAAGGAAAAAGTAAAAGTAAAGTATAGTGTAAGACAGTAACATACAAACAAACAAAAGTGAAAAGATAAAGATGACAGATGTTCTCTCTTGCACAGCTTTATGTATCTATTTTATGTCTTACAGAAAGAAAGCGTTTTCTTATCTATTCCTTTCAAAAAGTGATTTAAAGTCTATCCCTTGATCGTAGCACCACTGGCCCAGTAAACCATGCACAACGCAAAAATCATCACCATCATCATCATGATCAACAACAAGAAGAACAAGAACAGCAACAACAACGAGAACAAAATCGTAACAAAAACGACAGCAACAACGACTAAAGACCCTCAGCCGAAAACAAAACATGCAACAAACTAACCAATCTTAGAACAAAAACAACAACTTCAACACCACCACCAACAAAAACAACAGCAACAACAACACACCACCACCTCCACCACCATCAACAACAGTGTCAACAATAATAATGTCAATAATAATGTAAACAACAACAACAACAACAACAACAACAACAACAACAACAACAATAACAACAACAACAACAACAAAAACGACAATCACTTACGCCCCCATCCTTTTCTCCCACCTCCCCAACTGCACTCCCGAGCCTCCCATTCTTCAACAACCAACCATCACCAACTCGCAACCTTGCAACACCAACC
>NW_004797434.1:1289882-1291391 GCF_000002075.1 Aplysia californica | reverse complement strand
CACACACACACACACACACGCACACACGCACAAACTGGCCCCGTTCCCCCGAGCCACGCGCCAATGTATCTCTCCGGACTCTCCCCTCCTCCAGCCGCGGTCCTCAGTCGAGAGGTGCGTCTTTAGCTGCCGACACTGAAGAAACTTTCCCCCACCAACGTCATCTATTAATCATTAGTCCCGCCCTGTTTTGCAGAACAGGTTCATGATTACCGCCTCGCTCGGACCTTCGAAGGACTCCCAATCTACATGTAGTTCTATCACCTGAGCTGTGTGAGAGAATGTATTAGCCGTACACAGTGAAGACGTCCAATTATTTCTGGGCTGTGAACAAGGATCACAGCTTTCTGATGATCATAATATCATGAATTCGCCTATCTGAACCGGCGTAACAATGTTAAAAAATTAAACCACAATGTTTGAAAGATACGAAGCGAAAATACAAAGTAACTGAAGGCGTTTCCCATTGCTTCATCGCGAAGCTTCGTTTCTGGCACTGCAATGTGGCATTTCTCTCTTGAAGTCTATGAATTTTGAATACTGTGATGAATTTCTAAAATGAAGTGACCATATGGAGGATTATCGTTTTATTTCACAAGGGATTAAAAATAAAATCGTCGACGTGACAATGGCACTGTACATGAGACAAGGGACTAACAAAAAGTGTGAATATCATGAAGTTTACAGTAAATTTGCCTCGACTTAATTTAACTTGAAAGAATTTACTGGTAATAAATTCGACATAATATACATACTGCGTGGACTAATATTATAGTATATTGGTGCTCGAAGATACGACTAGTCAGAAAGACACTATTTCAAACTGCTTCACCTGGATTGGTTTTTCTACTCTAGTGAATGTCAGTACAGAACTGTGTTTCTACTACAGAATTCTTTTTTTTTTCTTAACGAGACAGGTAAGTTTTGATTTCAATCTCTCTATTAAATTTTATTATACATCTATACTATTTTCTTTAAAAAACGTCTGTTACCCTTTTGGCACTATGAAGATTGTTGATTGGTATGATTCTAGAATCAACATACCAGTATCAGTGGTATAGTGGTTAAGCGTTTCGCCGTGCCACCCAGAAGACTTTAATTCGATTTCCGAGTGGGGTGAACTCTTCGCCCGGAATGGTTCTGATCACTTGCAAGGGTGAAGCCTACTAAATGATCTTAATTGTGTCGATGAGGGCGTTAGAACACTCATATTAAAAAAAGAAAGAAATCAACAGACGTTTCTGAAAAGACGCGGTAGGATCTGACGGCTTTAACTCAGAAACCGAGTCAAAAATAGTTTTATTGTTTCATCAAATGCTCAGCGGGGTGCTCGGTAAATAAGAAAAAAAAGCACAAAAAATCCTCATCAGAACTGTTTATTTTCTGACTGCTGGTATAAAAATCTTACTTGCTGCACTCATGAGAATGAGAGAGAAAGAAATCAAGCAAACGTGAGACAGACAGTCTGTGTGTGTGTGTGTGTGTGTGTGTGTGTGTGTGTGTGTGTGT
>NW_004797434.1:1284077-1286862 GCF_000002075.1 Aplysia californica | reverse complement strand
TCTCCCTCTCTCTCTCTCTCTCTCTCTCTCTCTCTCACTCTCTATCTCTATCTCCGTTTGTATCTCTGTCTATCTACCTTTCTCCTTTTCCCCCAAAATACAAACTCGACAAATTAATGTATCCAGTAGTAGTAGTAGTAGTATGGGGTTTTACTGCGCTCGCAACTGCTAAGGTCAAATGTATCCCTCCCCCCCAAAAAAAAACAACCTTTCACACACACACACACAAACACACACACACACACACACACACACACACACACACACACACACACACACACACACACACACACACATACACACACACCCAACCCCCCACCAAAACAACAACAACAAAAACATATGAAGAAGTGCTTACTTTTTTACTTACTACCCTTCTCGCCATCTGGCGTTTAGGGCAGCAACAAAAGATCTCCAGCTCTGTCTGTTTTGAGCCATCTTGGTCAACGTCCCCCCACCAATGGTTCCAGGATTTCATTTCAGACTCTACTGTGCTTCTACAGGTCACTTTGGGTCTCCCCCTCTTGCGATGTCCTTCGGGTGTATATAAAGAAAAAAATATATATTACAAAAAAATCAGGAAATGCTATTTCTAGATTTAATGCTTTGGGATTTTAATCTAGTTTTTAGCTTTGGCAAAGTCGGAGTCTCCCTTGTGAAAATGTTGGCAGAGAGTTCCACAGAACTGGGGCGTAGCGAGGAAACCGTTCTGCCCTCGTATTTTGTACCAGTACGTCTCCTGTGTGTTGCTTGCAACAAATTTTATTTCTAGATCCTAACGTGGTTGGTTGGCGGATGCTCATGCTCTGGTGTGGTTTGCTCCTTCTTTCCTATCAAGCGTCTATCGTTTTTATCTCTCCTCCTTCTTTTTTGTGTTCGCTTCTCTTTTGTAACACATTTAATCTTCGGCATTTTTTTGACTTTATGGTGTTTGCAAGGGCCGTGAAACTCGTACTACAACACAACAAATCTTATTTCTTATAAGTCGTAAGCCTATTCAATATTTAAAACAAGTTTTAATAGAGGTTTTACGATGCTCACAACTGCATAAGATCATATGAGCGCCAGAAGATTAGAGGTGTTAAAAGAGAGTAACAAACACAAAAAAGAAGAAGGGGAGAAAAGGACGATAGATGTTTGATAGGAAAGAAGAAACGAACCACACCAGAGCACCCGCCAACCACCCACTTCAATACTTTGTGAAGTTTGTTAAGTATAAATAATATAGGTTCCAAGCTACAAGAATATAATTATACCCACCGAATTTTAAAGAAAAGAATGAAGATTTAATACAATTCTATTATGGAGATACAGTTGTAACACATGCAGGCTTATAGTAATAATATATGTGTCACGACACAGTAGAATCAGGCTCTTGTCAATCTTGGGGGTATAATATGAGGTTACTGGTATCATCTTACAGCCTGTTCATTTGTTTTAGTACCCATCTACTTTGACTAGAAGTAGAGATATTTGTAATAGCAGGAGGTGAGAATCGCCTGGTGGTAGAGGTTTAAAAAAAGGGAGTAAAGGGCTGCCGAAGTTTGCTGACTTCTAAAACTGGGTGTCCTGCAAATTTACATTTTTGCGCCTTTGATCGAAGTTTTTCCATTAAATACAGACAGAAAAGTTTTTTTTAAAATTGGCGCAGAGGTGTTAAACCAAAACAGAACAAAACAAAACAGAAAGCTACAAAAAGCAAACCTCTACCCGCACCCCTCAATTAAAAAAAAATGATACAAATTGCCCAGCGAGCAGAAACAAGTACATTTAATTATTTTGACGAGCGCCTGATTTCACCCTGATGCCACGCAAATTTTACTACCAGATCTTACAGATCGTGACGGGTAGTAGAAACGATCAACCACGTCGCAAAAGAAACTTGGGCAGTACTTTCCAACTTGGGAGGTATTGCCTCCTACAAGTGGGCGATCTATTAGTATTGGCGGGCGGGCGGTAGGGGTCACCTGGGAAGTTAAGGCAGGTGTTATTTAATGCTCCGCCGAGAAATACCTGTTAGTAGCCGGAACGAAAATCTTAGTATCTCAAAGGAGGCAAAAGTGGGCGATGGCTATAAAAAGGTTGACAAGCACTGAACTTCAGAAACGTTACAAAGTCATAAACAGCAATCATGAAGGAGACGTTTACATCGCTCACTAAATCGTGCACTAAGCTTTTGACTCCTTTTTAAAATGGGTGATGCAGTTTCCCCTCTCATCGGCAAATAAACAATTTCGGGTGAATGATGTGCTTATACGTCCATACTGTCGAATAAATACTTTTCCAAACCTGACGGTTCGTTCACTGTCTGAGCAGGTGTGAGACCAATCTCGTTGACCAACGCTGACGTTTTCCGATAGAATGACCAAACTAATGAGAGCTTCGTCTCTTCGTCTTCCTGGCAGCGAATTATCTCCTCATACGGTTAACGGCGGGGTGTTCTGATTCACAAAGTGAGCAGAAATCTAATCAATTCACCCGATTTTATACTGCTCGTATGCTAATGGACGTGCTTTGGCTCAGGTGTTTCTGATCACCCCCCCCCCTGTGGCGTCGGTGGCCTAGTGGTCAGGCTACCGGACCCGTAATCGTGAGACTGCGGGCTCGGGGGTTCGAGCCTCAGCTCGGTCCGACGTTGTGTCCTCGGGAAAGGCACTTTACGCGAATTTTCCATTTGGCTCGGTCCTTTTGGAGATGGACATTAAACTGGGAGCTTCCGCCTCTTAAATAACTAATAGTGTTGATAGTGGCATTAAATGTATACAATTTTCAATGAACCCCCCCC
>NW_004797434.1:1280273-1282103 GCF_000002075.1 Aplysia californica | reverse complement strand
AATGGTATGGGCATGTCACAAGATCCACAGGACTTGCCAAAACAATCCTGCAAGGAACCGTACAAGGAAAGAGAAAGATAGGAAGACGATGGGTGACAATCTGAGGAGAGCAGAGGACAAAAATAGATGGCGAGAGCTGGTTTTCCAATGCAGTGGTGCCCCAACGGTTGCCCCAACCACGGGATAGAAGAAGAAGAAGAAGAAGATCACGGCAGGATTAGTTACTGGTCACAAGTTATAACATTAGCTCAAACTTCTACGCGGTAGATCAAGTTCGTGACAGGGGTTTCTCGTGATCTAGAGGTTACGGCGTTCGCCTCTCATTCAATAGGTCCCGGGTTCGAAACCTGGCAGCGACGGAAAATTTTCTTCTCTAAAATTTTCTCCTTTCACTTCCTTTCCTGTTCTCTAACCATGTTCTGTCGTCTGCTTCCGTCTCCACTTTCTGCCCCCCTCCCCTCCCCCCCTGGGCTTCGGACTATTTCTGCAGCTTTTCTAATGCTACTCCTTAGATCCTTCTTACTGCTGTCGTTCAGCCACATCCCTAATCTTATGGTAGGTAAGCTAACACATAGCCTTCTCGGATAAGGGCGAAAAATATCGGAAGTGCCGTGTGCACCTTTGACACGTTAAAGATCCCTTGGCGGTCCTAAAATCGATAAGAGAAGGCTTCGGCCGCCACCAGGGCAAAATTCAATATTCCTACCAAACTGAAAATGTTAAACAATGTGCCTTGCGCGCTCATAATATGACCTTATGCAGTTGCGAGCGCCGTAAACCACTTATCATAACAAAACAGTTCGTGACCCAAAGCGCCCCAACTGCTATTGAATACATTCATAATTAGTGAAATTGTTAGGCTAGAAGGTCGACTATGTGGTGGAAAAATGTACTCCTGATCACACTGTACATACAGGTGGCGTCGGTGGCCTAGTGGTTAGGCTACCGGGTCCGTAATCGTGAGACAGCGTGTTCACGGCTTCGAACCTCAGCTCGGTCCCCTCAGCCCGGTTCGACGTTGTGTCTTTGGGAAAGGCAATTTACACGAATTTCCCATTTGGCTCAGTCCTTTCGTAGATGGACGTTAAACTCGGAGGTCCCGCTTCTTAAATAACCTAATAATGTAGATAGGGGCGTTGAGCCTATATCATTTCACCATTTTATCACACTGTTCATACCGACGTCTGTGGTGTAGCAGTTAGCGCATCGCCATCACACACCGAAGACCTGACTTCGATTGGGGAAAATTTTTTATTGAGTATCATCAACTTTATCCTGAGCAGTAGTATACCAAAAAAAAAAGAAGAAAAAAAAAGACTTTCACATGAAACTCCAGAAGAAATAGCCACGGTTTCGTCAATCCAAAGAGGTGATAATTATTATGATGTAATGTTTATAACCTCTTTGCGTCAATCGTAAAGTGTCTTTAAACACTAAATTCTGTCCTCGCTCGTTCGTTTATCTTCTCCTACCGTGTGTTTTCTCCCCACGAATGCACATTGAGCGTCGAGATTCGCTCCTTCAAGTGTTAAATAGGATATTCGCCTGATAATTAATTAATCAACTTCAAGAGGATTGTTTTTATCGAGCACGTTTTGATAAGAAAGAGCTATTCTTCAATTATTCAAATATAAGAATCGTAAAAGGATAACAGCATTAGGGCCCCGTGTCGACCCCTTTCCCTCGACTCGCTCACACGACTTCTCCGGAGTTTTTGTCAGTTTCTCTCTTTTCCTTTTGTTTCTAGCAATCTCTATCTGTTTGTGTTTGTTATCCAGCATACACACACACACACACACACACACACACACACACACACACACATAAATA
>NW_004797434.1:1274209-1278680 GCF_000002075.1 Aplysia californica | reverse complement strand
GAGAGAGAGAGAGAGAGAGAGAGAGAGAGAGAGAGAGAGAGAGAGAGAGAGAGAGAGTAACAATCAAAGAAGAGGAGGAGAGACAAAGTCGACATATGCTTGATAGGAGAGAAGGAATTTTGGAAATAGTCACACTTTGGTGGCCACTTTCTCGTTAATTTTACCACTAACACCAGGCCCCCACCACTTTTAATTACACATGTCTCGTCTTCTCTTTACAATAGACGTAAAAAAAAAAAATGAAAGCAAGACAAATCAACCAGCTTTAAGATGATACCAATAACTTCACATGCCCAAATATTGATGAGCGCCTGATTCCACCGCGTCGTGACACAATTCCATTCAACAAGGCGATTAAACTGCTACTTCGACCTTGTCTCTCTCAGGACAAGCCAGCAGAAAAATATAAATTTTGGATAAAAAGATGTTCCCCAAGTTGGGATTGAACTCATGCATGTTGTTTTTAAGGCAAATGAGCTCAACCCGTAACACCAAAGACATTAGTCTTGAAATTATGGGAAATGGTACACGTTTAGCACCCCTATCAGCACTAAATGGGTTATTTCACAGGCGGACGTCAGTCTTCACATTGGTAGACCAACACAATGTCGTCACACTCATAAGATAAATGCCTATGTCATTTTTAGTCATTTTGAGAAAATGAGAAAAACTGTTTCTTCGAAACAATTATGTCTGTGAAACGCTTGAATTTTGGATTCTTCTTTTGTCCAAGTGAACGGTATTATCAAGCTGGCTCTGCCTTTATTTCAGAACCAAAAACTCCTAACCGGCCAAAAGTGATATAGGCATTTACCTTATGATGAGCGTGACGATGTGTATCAACGAAGTTTAGGGATTGTTTATGCAGCCGACACGAAACGAAATAAATATTATGAAAAAACATTGGGTACGTCAGTAGAGGGCAAACATTGAATTGAGTTTCTGTCATCCACACGCCCAGGGCAACTAAGACACAGCTTTCGGAAAAAATTATAAGACTCTTATATGTTCACGAAAAATGAACTAGAGCAACATCTAAACGAAATAATACTCGTTATTTCTTTTCTCTATTCTCTTTCTTCTTGCGCTATCTCACAACAGCAAGAGGTATCAATTCCATACCAGAAGTATTTGCTTTGATAGCACATTTTGAAAAGTTTTTTTTTGTCGGTTTGAATGCGATTTCTTATTTTTGTTTTCACTTCTTTTCTCCTCGAAGCCTAAAGATAATCTAGTTCTCTGTTAGTGAGCATGGCTTATTTCAAAACCAAAGGGAGAATTTACTATTTAGTTATATTTAAAATGAGATTTTAATGCTTTCTTAGCTAAAAACGTTCTCCCAGTAACTGCTTGGCTCTTTGCCAATAATACAAAAGCCAGGAGTTCGATTCTCCATTTGGGAGACATGTTATTATCTTTCTGCCGGGATGCTCTATTTCACGCAGCCCAGCTTGCCTCTGACAGGTAGGGTAGAAACAGCCGGACTCCAAAACGGCCTGAACAGGTGAACATGGTGTTGGATCTCTAAATATTGAACATACGTCCTGGGAAGCCGAGAGTGTTTATATTGTGTACCCAGTTGTAGACAGTGAAAGCTTTTGTCAGTTTGTTAGTGTTTGAGCGTTTAATCAGCTACTTGCACTGTATGCTTCCCGGGAAGCTGAGAATGTGTCTGAGTGTTCTATGGTCTGCTGGGGGTAATACTTATGGAGTAAAGCGCGTTACAGACCTTGCTGTCAGCAGGGATATGCTCTATACAAATGCTATTTAACATTATTATCTTTATCGTTATTATTATTATTATTATTAATAATATTACTATCATTATTATCATTATCATTATCATTATTGTTATTATTATTATTATTACTATTATTATTATTATTATTATTATTATTATTATTATTATTATGATGATGATGATGATGATGATGATGATGATGATGATGATGATGATGATGATTATTGTTGTTGTTGTTATTGTTATTGATGTTATTGTTGTGTTCCAAGGTCTGCTCAGATAATTATCAAGCTTCGGTTCATAGAAGTACTAAATTGGCCTGAAAGTCGGCCTCTAATTGGCTACGAAGTCTAACAGGTGGAAGTCCAAGGTTTGAAACTAAGTGGAACCTTAAGTTTCTATCGACCACTCGAACTACTAGGACTTATAAACATAATGAATCCAAGCTTTTCAAGTATGGCTCGTTCCTCTTGCTCCGTGATACAAAAGCGCATGTTATAGGGTTAACGACCCTACTAAACCACAATATATTGATTTATTCATGGTGTGGGTTCTCCAAATATTGCATAACCATGCCAGGATGCCAGGTATATTTGTGGGTGGTTGGCTGGTGCTCTGGTTGTCTGGTGTGGTTTGCTTCTACTTTTCTATGAAACATCTATCGTCCTTATCTCCCCTTCTTCTTCTTTTATGTTTGTTACTCTCTTGTAACGTCCTCTAACCTTCTGGCTCATATGACCTTATGCAGTTGCGAGCGCCGTAAAACCTCTACTAAAACAAAAAAAAAACTGAACAAGTATTTCTAATTTGTATTTTAGAGGTAGGTACAGTCAAATGTGCTCTCACGGCTGTCTGTATAAGACAACCACCTGTTCAAAAGGTCACTTCTCATTTACTCCTTGCGGTTAAAAAAATAATTATGAAGGCCTTATTTAAGACGGCCACTTGTCTAAGACAGCCACTTTCTCCCCGAATTTGGGTGATCTTCTTAGACAATTTCGACTATAGTTTTAAAGGGCAGAGAGTATGCTGTAGAGAGTGAATATGCGCTATATTATAAATGTAATTATTGGTATGAATAGAAATAGAAGCAGCTGAAATGTGGTTTCTTAGGAGACTGCTAAGAGTATCGTGGAAGGAAAATAAATCAAATGAGGTACCGCTTGATGAAGCCCACGTGGGACGCTGAATGTTAAAAACAATAAGGAAACGACAAATGCAGTTTTTGGGACACCTGAATAGACATAAGGGTCTTGAACATCTAGCACTCTCTGGCAAAATGGAGGGCAAACGGAGCAGGGGTAGGCACAGAACAATCTACTTGGGGAACCTGAACAAATGTGTAACAGTGAAGGATCAGGGAAACGTAGCTTTTTTGAGAGCATCCGAGCAAAGGAATGAATGGAGAACCATGATCGCCGATGTCTGTCGCAGATCTGGCTCTGGATGATTATGATTGTTATGAAATAGGCACACCAGTAACATAGTCCGGCAGTGTACAAACGTGGGTCACGTGGTCAAGAGGTTGAGGGGTTCGCCTCTCTTTCAATAGGTCCCGGATTCGGATCCGGATAGCTACGAAAATTTTATTCTCTAAAATTTTCACCTTTCACACCCTTTCCTGCTCTCTAACAATGTTCTGTCGTCTGCTTTCGTCTCCACTTTCTTCGCCCACCCCCTCACGTCCTTTGCCCCCTCCTGTGGGCTCCTGACTCTTTCTGCAGCCTTTCTAGGGCTACTCCTTGGCTCCTTACTGCTGTCTTTCAGCCACACCCCTTAGCTTATGATAGGTAAGATCTACACCTAGCCGTCTTGGATAAAGGCAAAAAAAAATCTCGGAGGACCCCAAGTTCCGCACGCTAAAAACCCTTTGGTGGTTCAAAATCGATAAGAGTAGGCTTCGGCCGCCACCAGGGCAAATTGAAAATTTTCTAACAACTAAAATGTTTTGTGTGTCCCGCGCGCTCACATGACCTTAATGCAGTTGTGAGCGCCGTAAAACACCCCAAAAAAATTAATTAAAATGGTACAAACTGATCCAACAGCACACTACTTGGTCTGAGATGGCATCCTTCAGTCTCAGGAGACTATGGATCTGCGCCATGGGAGATTTCAGGTTGGAGAGCAACGTTTGCTGTGGCTGAACAGGCCCACATGATAATGGCAGTCCCTGTTGCACTTGTGAGTGGTTTTTTCCTGCTCTGTTAGCCTTTGGCTGTTCTTTTGGCGACGGCGTTGGTCCTCAGCAGCCTGTCACAGTCGGGCTTCACCTCTGATGAGCGCCCGCCTCCACTCGTCGCAATCGCACGCCAGTGTCTCCAACCTCCCAGTGTCCATACCGAGCGATATGTCTTGGTCTAAAGTGTAGATAATAACAAGAAGAAAAAAACAGAACAACGCAATACACATCTTTCTACAGGCGCCCTTGGTGTAGTGGTTAGGAACTATGCCGTAGCACCCAGAAGCCCGGAGTCCGAACTAGTGTTTGGGAAATCTTTATCAAGTATCTCAGTCTTTCTTTTGGGGCTTTGTATTCCTCTCAGCCAGAGTTGACCCTGAGAGAAAGGGCCGAAACCCGCCTCCTAAATGATCATCATCCGGTGCCTTGCCGACTGGCGTAGGCGATCGTGGACATCCGCTTCACTCTGTCTTGGGTTGCAGCGATGGTGTCTGTCGTTCTTGCTGTTCCCAGCCATGTTGTCAACTTGTCCAGTATCTTTTCCCTTTGAC
>NW_004797434.1:1264209-1271709 GCF_000002075.1 Aplysia californica | reverse complement strand
CTGCTCTCTAACCATGTTCTATCGTCTGCTTTCGTCTTCACATTTTGCCCCTCCACCACCCTCCCTTTACCTCCTCCTCTTAGCTCCTGTCTCTTTCTGCAACCTTTCTACTGCTACTCCTTGGCTCCTCCTTCTTTCTGCTGTTTTTCAGCCATACAACTGATCTTATGGCAGGTAAGATCTAACGCCTTGCCTTCTCGGATAATATGGACGAAAAATCCTGTAGGTTCCGAGTGCACGTTATAGATCCTTTGGAGGTCCAAGTTCGGCCGCCTCTCGGACAAAATTCAAAATTCCCACTGAACTAAAATGTTTAATGTGTCCTGCACTCTCACATGGCCTTATACAGTTGCGAGCACCGTAAAACACTTATCAAAACGAACGAGCCTAATAGCCACGTGGCTTCTGGAGCCTTTATAGGCTGATTAAACCCTTTCAAGTGGGTGGTTGGCGGGTGCTCTGGTGTGGTTTGCTCCTTCTGTCCTATCAAACATCTATCGTCCTTATCCCCCCTCCTTTTTATGTTTGTTACTCTCTTGTAACACCTCTAATCTTCTGGCGCTCATATGACCTTATGCAGTTGCGAGCGCAGTAAAACCTCTACTAAAAAAACCCAACAAAAAACCAACAACAAATCACAACAAAAAACCCGTTCACTGCCAAGCTTTCGCTACACTGTTCTCAATGAGCTTTTATAGTCAATGTCGAAACAGTGAATGGAATAATAGGCGGTGCTCTTTGGAGGATCGGTTCTGTTCGGTTCGATGGGCACCGCCTAAAACATAATATTATTATGTAATATGTGCCAGGACGCGGTGGAATCAGGCGCTCGTCAATTTTTGGACATGTGGAGTTATTGGTATCATCTGAAAGCTGATTTATATATTTGCCCTATTTCCAATGAAATAAATTATATTCATCTATCTTGAATAGATCTCAAGATATTTGCGATTGAAGGAAGTGAGTTCGCCTGTTTCAGTAGTTGAATTAGCGTGGCAACTCCAATAGCTAAAGAGTCCTTGAAAACGGGAAAATGACGTATTTTGTGTCTTTAATCAATGTTTTTCAGTAAAATTCACACTGAAATGTGTTTATATATGGACATAAAAGAGTTTGAGCCAAAAAAATAAATTTGATAACAATTTTGTGTCTTTAATCAATGTTTTTCAGTAAAATTCACACTGAAATGTGTTTATATATGGACATAAAAGAGTTTGAGCCAAAAAACACAAATTTGATAACAATTTTCAACAGGCGGAAAAAAGCCCAGTTCTCCATTTTTTTTATTTTGACGATCGCCTGATTTCACCTCGCTGCCTCACATATTTGTTCTTGAAGGTCATCGTCGGTTTCGTTCGGTTTGTGCCACGATGGTAGCTTCTCTCCCTTTATGAAGGAACATCCGGATAGCCCTGACGACCAAACCGAACCAAACCGAACCGAACCGAACCGAACCGAACCGAACCGATCTTGCCGATAGGAACCGGGTATAATAACGATTACATAATTTTCCACATATCAACTGCCGGTTCTTCGAAAAACTCTTAGAGGGTATTTGGAGGTCTTATATATTTGCCCTATTTCCAATGAAATAAATTATATTCATCTATCTTGAATAGAACTCAAGATATTTGCGATTGAAGGAAGTGAGGTCGTCTGTTTCAGTAGTTGAATTAGCGTGGTAACTCCAATAGCTAAAGAGTCCTTGAAAACGGGAAAATGACATATTTTGTGTCTTTAATCAATGTTTTTCAGTAAAATTCACATTGAAATGTGTTTATATATGGACATAAAAGAGTTTGAGCCAAAAAACAAAAATTCGATAACAATTTTCAACAGGCGGAAAAAAGCCTAGTTCTCCAATTTTTTTTATTTTGACGATCGCCTGATTTTACCTCGCTGCCTCACATATTTGTTCTTGAAGGTCATCGTCGATTTCGTTCGGTTTGTGCCACGATGGTAGCTTCTCTCCCTTTATGAAGGAACATCTGGATAGCCCTGACGACCAAACCGAACCAAACCGAACCGAACCGAACCGAACCGAACCGAACTGAACCGAACCGAACCGAACCGAACCGATCTTGCCGATAGGAACCGGGTATAATAACGATTACATAATTTTCCACATAGCAACTGCCGGTTCTTCGAAAAACTCTTAGAGGGTATTTGGAGGTCTTATATATTTGCCCTATTTCCAATGAAATAATTTATATTCATCTATCTTGAATAGAACTCAAAATATTTGCGATTGAAGGAAGTGAGTTCGCCTGTTTCAGTAGTTGAATTAGCGTGGTAACTCCAATAGCTAAAGAGTCCTTGAAAACGGGAAAATGACATATTTTGTGTCTTTAATCAATGTTTTTCAGTAAAATTCACATTGAAATGTGTTTATATATGGACATAAAAGAGTTTGAGCCAAAAAACACAAATTTGATAACAATTTTCAACAGGCGGAAAAAAGCCCAGTTCTCCATTTTTTTATTTTGACGATCGCCTGATTTCACCTCGCTGCCTCACATATTTGTTCTTGAAGGTCATCGTCGATTTCGTTCGGTTTGTGCCACGATGGTAGCTTCTCTCCCTTTATGAAGGAACATCTGGATAGCCCTGACGACCAAACCGAACCAAACCGAACCGAACCGAACCGAACCGAACCGAACCGATCTTGCCGATAGGAACCGGGTATAATAACGATTACATAATTTTCTGCATAGCAACTGCCGGTTCTTCGAAAAACTCTTAGAGGGTATTTGGAGGTCATTTACTTTTATTATTATTATCATTATTATTATTATTATTATTTTTTACTACCCTTCTATTGTTTCGGTGCCTGTTTTACTTTTAGCCAGCGTTAAATGAACGTAATGTTTCGACTTTTTAATAAGAAACAGAACCAAACCAAAACCAAACAAAACAACGAAAACCCTCACCAAAGCAAAAAACAACAACAAAACAACGAAAAACAAACAACTAAAACAGAACAAAACGAAACACCCTTTGATATTGAACATCCTTTTCTGTATTTCCCCATTCTCTGAGCTCTCAGAAATTATCGCTGACGTAGGTAACATCGAAACCAGCACCGTGGATGAACAATGACACGCACTTCAGGGTAAAGATATCGCAGCCTCAGAACAATACTAATAATATGGATCCATCCCATATACTCTTCCAAAGGAGGTAAACCCCTATTGTCCTTAAATCATGATATATTATTATTCCCAGCATGTCACTTAGTGCGTTGCGGTCGGTCAAATGCTCATGAATCAATTGTGTTTCGACGTGGTTGAATCAGACGCTCGTCAGTTTTTGGACATGTTATGGAGTTATTGGTATCTTCTTAAAGTTTATTCCTTTTTTTGTTTTACTCTTTATGGAACCCCGCCCCCCTCCCAATGTATCTTGAAAAGATCTCTAGATATTTTCGATTGATGGAGGTAGGGTTCACGTGGTGTCAGAGGTAAAATTAGCGAGAAAATGGCCATCAATGCTTGATGACTTTCAAAGCATTACTGTTCTAGGAAACTGCAAATTTACATTTTCTAACATTTTTACAGTTAAGTCCAGACAGAAATGTGTTTCTAAACAGACCTAAAAAGTACTGAAGAAAAAAAGAAAAATGTCGGTTTCTTTGATTTCATTTCTTTGACCAGCGCATTATTTCACCACGATGCCACATGACAATTGTTTCATAAATTGAATTCGTTGAAACCCAGTGCGATCAACAAAATCGATTAACTAGCCCGCGGCAGATCTTTTGAGCATACGAGTATGAGGTTGCTAAAAAGAGTTGTAGTACAAACATTGATACTATTCAAAACAAACTGAAACCAAATGGTGTCGTTAACTCCTAGCATTTTGCATATTTTGGCTTTTTCATTTGTGTCTTAGGATCCTCCATACCCTCAAGCCTCCAGCAATAATCTGTTTGCTCCAGGGAGACATATTCTATATACCAGTGTAAAGGGAATTGAATGGTTGTATAGGAAGTTAAAGAAACACTACAGCGGCCGTTCATTTTTGCGATAATTTTAATGTGAAAACTGAAAGGCTGCGGTTGAAAGTTGATAAGATCAGCTGATAATACTTTATTGTCCTGGATGCTACTACAGCAAACAATATAATACCTTTTCATATTTTGGATTTGGTAAAAAATTCTATGTGGGTGGTTGGCGGGTGCTCTGGTTTGGTTTGCTCCTTTTTTTCCCATCACACATCTATCCTCCGTATCTCTCTTTCTGTTTTGTGTTTGTTACCCTCTTGTAAACCTCTGATCTTCGGCACTTATGTGACCTAATTGTGTTGCGATTGTCGTAAAAAGCTGACTAAAACGAAATTTTTTTAACGAATCGATTGAAATATTAAAAAGACGGTACGAGGCAACCTTGTCCTGTAATGCTATTGTGATTATGATTGTAATTATTAATTTACATTCCTATCAACATTATTTAGGAGGCGGGCTGCTTTAACCTGCCTGACAGGGCTAATACCTGAGAAAGGCGGAGACACTCAATATAGATACGAGGATCGAACTTTTGCGCATAATGGCGAAGAGTCAAGCCAGTACACAACAGTAGTCTGTTCATAGTATAGTGTTAGGGTCGTGTTACTGGTGGCGCCGGTAGTCTACTGGTTATAGGCGGTGTCCACTGGCAGGGTCGGTTATGTTTGGTCCGGTTCGGTTTGGTTTGGTACGATTCGGTTCGATTTGGTTCGGTTCGGTTCGTTTTGATCCGATTCGGTTTAGTTCGGCTGGTTCGGTTCGGTCCGGTTCGATTCAGTTCAGGTTGGTTTGGAACCTGCCTTAGAACCAAACCAACTGAGGCATGTCGATTGACATGAGAGTGTTTTATTGCAGAAAGGTACAAAACAACGCCCAACTTCTAGGAAATCAACGAAGAAAATGAAAAAATAAGACTTAGATAAAGGCCCATGAAAACTAAATGAAGTTCAAGATCACTCAGTCTGGGGATTCAGCCGCACTCTAGTCAAACATAATACCAAATGTGTCACGATGTGGTGGAATCAGGCGTTCGTGAAGTTTTTAGCATGTGGAGTTATTGGTATCATCTTAAAGATATTTCAGTTATCTTGCTCTCGGTGGCAAAAGACAGAGTGTTTTATTGCAGAAAGGCCCAAAAAGCAATGTCCAACTACTAGGAAATCAACAAAGAAAACGAAAAAGACGTAGATAGACGCCCGTGCAAAACTCTATGAAGTTCAAGATCACCCAGTCTTGAGGATTCAGCCGCACTGTAGTCAAACATAATACCAAATGTGTCACGATGTGGTGGAATCAGGCGCTCCTGAAGTTTTGTGCACGTGGAGTTATTGGTATCATCTTAAAGCTTGTTCACTTGTCTTGATATCGGTGAAAGCAATACCCATCAATCATTAATGGAAGTTGAGATATTGCAATTGAAGGAGGTAGAGTCGCCTGGTTTTAGTTGTAAAATTCGCGAGAAAATGGTCGCCAAAGTTTAGTGACATCAATAGGTTGAGAGTACTTAAAAACTGAAAAATAACATATTTTGCGCATTTAGTCATCTTTTTTCCCCAGTAAGATTCACATGGGAATGTGGACATAAAAGATGTTTAAACAAAAAAAACAAAAAACAAAAACAAAACAACAACAACAACAAAAATTCTAAGAAAATTGAAAAACTGTCGGATAAATGCCTGTGTCTTTGATTTTTATTATTTTGACGAGCGCCTGATTTCGCCACTGTGCCCCCAAAATGGACTATCAACACCCCCTCCCTCCCCCAACCCCCAAATTCCTAGCTTACAAGTTGAGCAGATACATCAAAAACTAAAAACTTCAAACCCCCTCTCCCCCACCCTCTCCACTTTCTGCCCCCCCCCACAAAACCTAAAAACTCCAAACCCCCTCTCCCCCACACTCTCCACTTTCTGCCCTCCCCCCACTCCACTTCTTGCCCCCCCCCCCTTTTGCCAACCCCAACGCCACCCACCGTCCCTCCGTTTTTCTGTTTACCATTTTACACAAGATGTTTCGTCTTATCTATCGTGGTGACTCGTACCCAGTG
Organism: Aplysia californica; assembly: GCF_000002075.1. Taxonomy (NCBI): domain Eukaryota; kingdom Metazoa; phylum Mollusca; class Gastropoda; order Aplysiida; family Aplysiidae; genus Aplysia; species Aplysia californica. Next base: position 1,265,659 of record NW_004797434.1, on the reverse strand, counting down.
TCCGCGGCTTGGGGGTCAGGCCTGGCTGATCTATCCTGTTATTAAAGAATTTCTTTCCCAGATTTGATGAGAATTCCAGATGGATGCTTTTTGGCTGTGGAATATATCACTCTGAAACATTCTTCTTTGATGCTTTTATGGCTTGTATGTTTCTTTAGCCACCCACCTCCTCCTTTTCCCCCTTCCCAACTCAACATTTTCTTGTGTCTTCCAGTACACGTTCCAAGCTTCGAGACTACCGTCCCTGCCCCCCCCCTCGCCCCACTTCTTTCTAACCCTTTACACTTACATAATAATATATTATATTTACTACATGAGGTCAAATAAAGGTCTACAACTTCTTTTAATAGTATTTCTTACAAGTGGCTTAAGCAGTTCAAATGAGTCCCAAGGTTCAAGTAAAGTTGACCTCGCACATTGATTTGCAGCTGCATACTTTTAACAGGAGTAAAAGAACCAAAACTCTGTGATCACTTTATCTCAAAGGTCACAGATGTGAAAAGGGAGGTCGAAAAGGGAGGTCGGAAAGGTGGGGGGGGGGGGGGATTGAACACTTAAAGTAAGCATCTAACACCCCCTCCCTCCATGAAAATAACAAGTTCAAATCAAGCAAATTGGGATTTGTTTCCCTTAGCACAAGAAAAGGACAATACTTATGACTTAATTAATTCTTCCCGGGTTTTCAAGTGCGGACATTATGATGTCCTATCAGCAACAGAGCAGAGGCAATTTTGGGACACATTTCGAACCATCATTACAAACATCAGAAACAAGAATTTGCATATTTCATAGCTTGCATGTTGTCGCCTGGCTTTTTACAGTTTCAGGTACAAAAACCAGAATTGAAAAAAAAACACCTCTGTATGAATAAAGAAGTTATGCACATGTATTTTTGAGTGTCCCTGAACAGCATGTCTTCAACCCCTGTCGTGGGTGGTTGGATCAAACATCTAACGTCTTTATCTCCCCTCCTTCTTTTTTTGTGTTTGTTACTCTCTTGTAACACCTCTAATTTTCGGCACTTATATGACCTTATTGTGTTGCAAGTGCCATAAAAGTTTTACTAAAACTTAAAAAAAGGCACTGCTGAAGGACCAGTTGAGCCGTCCCTAATGAGTTAATATAAGACTGCGAAAACTTTCGCACCATAAGAGAAGCGGAATTTGTCACTATTGTTGCCATTCAAAAGAAAGACGAATATCATTTGGAAGTGAAGCACTTGTCTTTTTTGTGTCTGCAGACTTTTTAGTGACTTATCTTATAGATGTGCAGCCTTGTCTTCTTACACGAAAGGAGAGAATTATGGACAGAAAGAGAAGCTCGTTACTGCCAACCTTTCTGTCTGTTACTCTCTTTATTTCTGTGTCCTCTGTCTGTCTGTCTGTCTGTCCGTCCGTCTGTCTGTCTGTCTGTCTGTCTGTCTGTCTGTCTGTCTGTCTGTCTGTCTGTC
>NW_004797434.1:1259938-1263415 GCF_000002075.1 Aplysia californica | reverse complement strand
CCCCCCTTATCTCCCTCCGACTCCTTCTTTCTCTTACTCCCTCCTTAATTGATCCCTTAACTTTTATATACAACTTTGTCTCTCTCTCTCTATCGATCTATCTGTGTATGTCCCGAGCAGCCACACATTATGTACCGAGTGATGGATGAACTGTGTTTTTATATCAGTTTTCACACTTCCAAAAATTTTTTAATCATTGATCATGACACCTGGAAACACGACTTGTTAAAAATCAAAAGCACATCATTGATCACATTGGTCATGGTATTTTTACGATGTACACTATGTAGATGAGCTTGGTATTATATATGTATAGTGTACATATCAAAAATCGCAAAACTTGATCAAACCGAGAAAGCCTTCTCGGGTTACTTACTAATACAACGTGTACACTAAAAATGAAGAGCAAAAATGATCGGACATAAGCTTATTCCATTCATAAGCCCTATCCGTACGTATTTTTTGGCATATTGAGTTACTGGTCATTTTGTACCCCCGAGTTGTATTTTTCACATTTTAGAATACTTCTAGTGTGAAGATCTCTTTGAAACTTTCAGTATTTCTCAAAAAATCTTTTCGGCAGACTGCTATGCAAAGCGTACCGATCGGATTAACGAGTAAATGGCCTCTTTGGAAAGTGGTGGCACAGAGTTCCCCACGTCGTATGGATTCGATAGTAAAACACAACGTACGGAGACGGGTAAGCCTTATATTTTAGATTATATGGAGGTCCATGATTGCCCGCGCCAGTCGACAAAGCACCGGATGATGATGATGCTGGTGATTGTATAGAACAACGTGTATTTACAGATAATACATTTGTCTTTAGTCTTCTTGGGAAATGTGTCGTGTGCTTTCCGCTGTATCTTTTTCCGTTGTCAGATATTTTGACTTGTTTCTCTCTTTGCTTTCTCTCTAGCTTAGTGTACGTAATTTTGTCGTTCTATTTGTGTGTTTGTTAGTACGTTTGTATAACGGTCTTTTTAAAAATTTCGTCTCCTTCTCTCTTTCTTGATCTCTCTCTCTCTGTCTCTCTCTCCGTCTCTCTCTCTGTCTCTCTCTCTCTCTCTCTCTCTCTCTCTCTCTCTCTCTTTCTCGCACTCTCTCACTCTTTATCTCTCTCTCTCTCGTCCCCTCTCTCTTTTTCTCAATGGAGAAAAAAAAAACACACTCAAAGGAGAACCCCCACCCCCCCAAAAAAAACCGAGTCTGTCTTCGCTTATTCTATTTTAATTTTACTTCATTTTTATATGTTTTTGCAGGCCTAATAGTTTTCACATTGCTTCGATATGTGTCGGATATAGCATTATAATTTAGACTTTATCATCTCAATCAGACTTTAAAGCGAAATATTTCCTGCCATGAAATACTGTATAAACACATATGAAAAACGAAAACGAAAACAGGAATCCCACTAATTCTTAGACACTTTTTTGGAACACTACTCGTACAGTAAAATACGGACGACAAAAAGGGACCAGTTCAAAGTTGTGTGATTTTTCTCCCTGTCAGACATGATAATATGTGAGGCATCGTGGTGGAATCAGACACACCTCAAAATAATGAAATTGAATAAATCAACATTTTTCTTCCTGTTTGGCAATTTGTTAAGCTATACACCTTATATCCACTTTTGTCTCCCTTACATCCGAAGCTTAGGTCATACCACTACCAGTCTCGTAATCTCTATAGATGAAAAAAGGGCTATCATCTCCAGATTCTGATATCCCGTGACATCACAGTTTGTCTTGCCATATTAGTTTTAGTTATGCACGAAGCAAAATTGCGTGAAACTGGATAGGTTTAACACCTTTTGCAACACAGCAAGGTTTCTTAATTTTAAGAATTCTTAATAACATTTCGTTTCGGAAGCTGTAATCGTTTTGTTTTGTTAATTTATCGGCGGTCTATGTTTCACATGCATATATGTGTCACGGCACGGTGGAATTAGGAACCCGTCAATTTTTTGGGATATTGAGTTATTGGTATCATCTTAAAGCTTGTTAAATTGTCTTTCTTTTGTTGAATTAAAATACCAATCTATCTTCAATAGAAGTTGAAAGATTTGTACTTGAAGGAGGTGCAGGTCGTCTGGTGTTAGAAAAAATGGCCGCCAAAGCCTGGTGACCTCTTAAGCTTGACTCACCCTGGAAACTACAAATTAATGTTTTTGTGCTTTTTGTTAGCGCTCAGTAAAATCAACGCAGAAATGTTTTTAAAATGGACATACAAGTTATTAAGAAAAGAAGAGAAAAAAGATTTCGATAAAACTTGCCCAACGGACGGAAAAATAGAGATTTCTTCGATTTAATTGACGAGCGGCTGATTTTTCCACGATGCCACAATATAGGCATATATTATAATCATTGTGTTTGAGAATATGGCATGTCTCCGAAACCTTATTGTCGTGTCTTTGTTCAGCAATATCGGAGTTGGGCCTGAAAATCTGAGGTTCTGCGTAGCGAATATGTCACTGTGTTTATAGTATAGTGGTGTTAAGTTAATTAAACACTTTTAGTACCGTCGGCAACGTAAGTCGCCAGTTTGCGTTGTATGCGCTCATTACCGCTGGCGACTTAAGTCGCCGACTCAACTTAGCAAACTAAACATAAATTAACACATCGAACAGAGCCACTGCACTGAAGTAAATATCAAATGAAGTCACTCTGTATGATAGCTGAATGGTTGATGAAAATCTATGGATCTTTAAATTGTATTTCTTGGGATGCGAAGGTTTTTTTTAAATTAAAAAAATTCTGCCATGGCTTCAGCGTTCTAAACTGGTGCGGTTGAGGAGCCTTCGGTACTGTAAGTGTAGCCTTCGATACTGTACGTGTTAAAGTAAAGCCATACCATTTCAGGCCTAGGTCAGCGTGATATTGTAGCTACTGCAACATCTATCGCTGCACAATCAGCGCATTCCCTGGCTCGCTCACACAATATAGTCTTGAGGGATTTAGGAAATGGAGTTTTCATGTCCTTCTAATACTGGCTCATACTTATCGCAGACGGGAGATGAAACCGATGTGCCACCTCTCACTAAAACAAAAACGAAATAACACGAAACAAAAAAGCAAAAAATACCCCCCCCCCTCGAACAACAAAAACAACAACAACAGCAACAGCAACAACAGCAACAACAACAACAATAACAACAACAACAACAACAAAAACAACAAAAACAACAAAACAAAACAAAACAAAAGAAAACCATCCAAAATCTAAACCTCTTTAAAGCTAATAAACAAACAAACAAACAAATACACAGACACACAAACAAACAAACTCGAATAAATTTCAGGAAAAAGTTTATTTTATTCTAGTCCAGAGATATTGTCTTTCACAAAAACAAGCACAGCTGCCAACACTTCACAATAATCCAATTACAATAGTACTTCAAACAGTGGTCCAGCATTGATACGTTCCGTATAGAAAAATCAAACACACACATACACACACTCACACACACACACACAC
>NW_004797434.1:1258167-1259640 GCF_000002075.1 Aplysia californica | reverse complement strand
CCCCCCCCCTAGTACAACAACACACTTTTATTAATTAACAGTATCCGTACATCGTGTTATACTATCCAATCCATACGACGTGGGGAACTCTGTGCCACCACTTTCCAAAGAGGAAATTTACTCGTTAATCCGAACTGTACACTTTGCATAGCAGTCTGTCAAAATGATTTTTTTGAGAAACACTGAAAGTTTCAAAGAGATTTTCGGACTAGAAGTATTCTATTCTAAAATGTGAAAAATACAACCCCGGGGGGTACGTATTGACCACAGGGCTTACGGAATGAGGACGCACCCTTGTACAGTACTCTCCAATTTACAGCAGTTGTTATTAAGAAGGCATTAACGATTTTGTACCGCACACGGTCAGAGTTTATTGCTGAACTCAAGGTGCTGACTGTACTGGCTTACTTAAGGTATATAATTTAAAGGAGCTCAAGCTGTGCAGGTAGGTAGGTATTTTTTTAAATTCAATATATAGGGAGGAGAAAGGTAGGTAAACAGAAACAACAGAGAGAAAGAAAGCAATTTTCAATCACAGGTGCCCTCCAACACCCTCTTACTTCTTGGGAGGTGGTCAGGGTTACTTTGCATAATTGCACAGACTTCTAACTTAAAAAGAATGTTCCTATAAACTCAAATTAGGTCTACATCCCATTTTCAAAATGTCTGAATGAAAGAAAAATGAGATCTTGGGCTCTTTTCATAATACATAGAGCCAGGTGTCCTATGCCAGACAGTCTCCTTTTTGACCCCTGGAGGAATTGCTAAAAGCGAAAGTTTCTACAATAAGTCGTTCTATAATTGTAAATAATTTCTTAAAGGTAAAAAATTCCACTTCAAACTTCTTTGTAATCGACTGCTTTTCTGGGTGGGTTTTCATCCAATATGTATAACGTTCGACGCCCTTACAATCTTCGAAGCACATTATATGCCCAAAACGCAGGTAATGGTGAAACGGTATAGGTTTAACGCCCCTTATCAACACTGTTAGGTTTTTCAAGAGGAGTGACCTTCGAGTTTAACGGCCATCTCCGAAAGGACAGAGCCAAATGGGGAATTCGTGTAAATTTCTTTTCCCAGGGACACTATGTCGGACCGAGCTGTGGCTCGGACCCCCGAAGATTTCGGGTCCGATAGCCTAACCATTAGGCCACCGACCCCACAACGTTTTCATACTTACTTATTAATATTATACTGTACCGTAGTTTTTGCTTTAAACAATGCAGTTACCGCCTGGATTCCTAGAGTATCGTCGTAGTCCTGTTTCTTATCATGTTGGCCAAGGACGCACCTATGTCTTTACTGGAACAAGGCCGTAGTAAACGATAATTAGTACCGCGAAATAGTGCAGGCTTGATAACGCAGTCTCAACATTGAGTCCTCGGAAAGTACATAACATGAGTTTTCTCTTTGGAGTTCATCTGGATTATACTACTACTACTACTACTACTACTACTACTGCTGCTGCTGCTG